>NC_079215.1:28495294-28795294 GCF_029633865.1 Lampris incognitus
GGCACATGCAAACTCAAATGTAAGTACAGAGACAATGCAATGATGCTGGACTTTTACGTCATTGACACAAACGCCCCACCAGTCATGGCAATGAAAACATGCCGTGACCTAAACTTGGTAAAAATAGTGATGGCTGTGAGCGAGGAAAACAATGTCACATCACAGAGCATAATGGATGAGTATGCAGATGTTTTCCAGGGAATAGGAGAGTTCCCAGGCGAGTGCACCTTCCGCGTCACACCAAATGCAACGCCGGTTGTCTGCCCGCCACGCAGAATCCCCATCGCCCTACGCAGCAAACTGAGGGACGAGCTTGACAGCATGGAGAAAGGCGGCATAATCTGTAAGGTAACAGAACCCACAGAATGGGTGAACGCACTCGTTATTGTTGAGAAGCCAAAGACAGGCAAACTTAGAGTGTGTTTAGACCCCAGAGCTCTTAACAAAGTGATACAACGACCTCACTACCCCCTCCCCACGCTGGAGGACGCCACCACAAAGCTCGCTGGAGCTGAGTACTTTAGCGTGTTAGACGCGCGGTCAGGCTATTGGGCCATCAAACTGAGCACTGAATCCTCAATGTTGACGACATTTAACACAGTGTTTGGCAGGTATCGTTTCCTCAGACTGCCATTCGGAATCGTGTCCGCTCAAGACGAGTTCCAGAGACGCGTGGATGAAACATATGAAGGATTGGACGGTGTGACGGCCATAGTGGACGACATACTAGTGTTCGGCATGACTAAAGAGGAACATGACCAGCGTCTCAGAGCGATGCTGAAGCGCACAAGGGAGCGAGGGGTGAGGCTCAACCCCGACAAGTGTCACATATGCGTGTCCGAGGTAAGCTACTTCAGCCACACGCTCTCACACGAAGGCATCAAACCAGACCCACACAAGGTGAAGGCGGTCAAGGACATGCAACCCCCACAGAACAAAGCAGAGCTGGAGACAGTCCTCGGGATGATCAACTACCTCGCCAGATTCGCTCCACACCTCTCACAGATAAACTCACCCCTCAGACAGCTTCTGAAACAGGACAGTGAGTTTGTGTGGGATGCAGTCCATGACAAGGCGTTCCAGGAGATGAAGAATCTCATTACACAGCACCCAGGTCCAGTACTCTCATATTTCGACCCGCAGAAAGAGCTGCGACTCCAAGTGGATGCATCCAAAAGTGGCCTTGGGGCTGTCATGCTCCAAGATGGCAAACCAATTGCCTATGTGTCCAAGTCACTCAACAGCACTGAAGAAAACTACGCACAGATAGAGAAGGAGCTCTACGCTGTGGTCTTCGGCTGCAAGAGGTTCCACGATTACATGTACGGACGAAAAGTGATTGTGGAGTCCGACCACAAGCCTCTGGAGGCAATACTAAAAAAGCCACTGGCAGCAGCACCACCCCGGCTGCAACGGATGATCCTGGCGCTCCAAAAATACGACATCCAAATCATCCACCGCCCCTGTAAGGACATACCGGTGGCCGACACACTGTCACGCAAGTCAATAGAACACCACGACAGTGACCTACAGGAAGGGATGGAGGCCCAAGTGCACACAGTCCTCAGCAACATCCCTGTGAGCGACACAAGACTCACAGAAATCAAGCAGGAAACAGCGCAAGATCCACAGCTCACCGCACTCAGACGAGCCACACTCACTGGCTGGCCAGACACAAAGAAAAAGTGCCCGCCCAGCATCCAGGAATACTGGAACCACAGAGCAGAAATCTCAGAAATGGACGGTATCCTGTTCAAAGGTGAGAGAATCATTGTCCCCCAAAAGCTTCGCAAGGACATGATACAGCGCATCCATGCCAGCCACCTTGGCGTGGAAAAAAGCAAATGCCGAGTAAGAGACTTACTGTTCTGGCCTGGCATGGGGAAACAGATCGAGGATGCGGTAGCAGACTGCAGCATATGCCAAGAACGGCGCAGCGCATATGCAAAGGAACCAATGATGTCACACGCCATACCCGAGCGGCCGTGGCAAGTGATAGGCACAGACCTATTCACATGGAACTCACAGGACTTCATAGTCACTGTGGACTACTACTCCAGATTCTTCGAGCTAGAGAGACTACAGCTGCACCTCATCTGCCGTCATCATGAAGCTGAAAGCAGCAATGGCTCAACACGGAATCCCCGAGACTATCATCAGCGACAACGGTCCGTGCTACAGCTCTGGTGAGTTCCGCAACTTCTCACAGACATGGGGTTTCTCACACACCACCACAAGCCCCCACTACCCACAGAGCAACGGCCTCTCCGAGAAGACTGTCCAGACGGCCAAACGCATCCTGGACAAAGCCAAAGCTGAGAACAAAGACCCCTACATGAGCTTGCTGGAGTATCGCAACACACCAGTGGACAACCTGAAATCACCGGCACAGCTACTGATGAGTCGGAGGCTGCGGTCCATTCTCCCATCAACAGCAAAACACCTGCAGCCACAGATCGCCAATCAGGAGGATGTTCACATAAGGAGAGAGGTATGTCAACAGCGCCAGCAGGCATACTACAACCGAACAGCCAAACCTCTGCCCCACCTGCCCGCAGGCACACCAATCCGCTTCCGGCAGGAGGATGGATCCTGGAGACCTGCAACTGTGGAAAGACCAGCGAACACAGACAGGAGCTACCACATCCAAACCAAAGAAGGTCAGATCTACCAACGCAACCGTCAACACCTGCGACAAAGTAGAGTGAACACTCACACTACACACACACACACACACTTCACAGCAGACGGTTACCAGCGCTAACAACAACACACAAGCCCATCAGCAAGAGCATGCTGAACCTCCAGACACGAACAATCAGCGACAACCAGACACAGCCTGGTTACACCACGAGGTCAGGTCGCACGATCAAACCAAGACAAATCCTTGACTTATGAATGTTAAAAAAAAGAGAGAATTTTACACCAACCTGTACTATACCTGCTATGTTTTGAAAATAAATATTTACACGGTTCACTTACCTTGTGTACCTACCTGCTGTTTGCAGTTACCAGTAATGAAATGAAAAAAAAAGATGAAATGTTATTACGGTGTCACATTTAGACAGTGAAGGAAATGTTTTACACTACTTGTTGCAGTCCAGTTATATAAGAGTTCCACTTTCATATTCTTTCTTATTAAGATTGTATCGCTTATAAACGTGCTCAACGTGGTCTGTATCTCTGCAGAGAAAGCAGCACTTTTCAGAAAAAGGGAGATGTAATATGTGCTAGTAATATTTGATTTGCTAATGTCCCTTACGGCTTTCCGTAGCGCCACAACAAAGGCACGTGATGTACGTAACAACGTCAGTCGGAATCCGGTCGGTGAATAAACACCCAGCACGAGAGAAGTCGTCCTTGCTTTATTAATGTTATAAGTTAACATAGCCAGAGGGCACAGATCATTACACCGGAGAACGACGAAAGTTCCACAGCGGGAGGCGGTACCAATGGTGATCTACACACACACACACACACACACACACACACACACACACACACACACACACATTTGGAACCTTTGTAAGACACGGTCTCGACGTCCCACTTCTGACACCAATGTAGAGAATTCAGGGGGCAGCCGGGAAGCGACCCCGAGTCTCGGGCATCACGGGCTACTTTGCTAACTAGTCGAGAGGGTCCGACCCGTTCGCCAAGGGCTAGCGAGTCTATTCATCAGTGGTGGTTACGGTGTGTTGAATCAAAATTTAACAGTTATGTAGACCCCTTATCGCGTGACGCAAAAGCTGCGTTGCAAACAAGACGCGCACAGAACGTGTGGCAAAACATGGCCGAGAAACAACATGCGTAGGTATGAAACTCTCAGATGAAAGCGTATAAAACTTAAAATTAAACGGAGAAAAGTTAGACATTTAAAAAAAATGGAAATCTCAGAATATGTTGAAGGTCTAAGCCAGGAAGACGGAAAGCATTACGAGCCGAAACTTATGATAAGAAAAACTTCCCGATCCGTTTATCCATGCTGAAGCTAAGTGGACAAGCAATATCACCATCCATCCATCTGTTATCCAAACCGCTAATCCTGCTCTCAGTGCTGCCGGGATGCTGGAGCCTATCCCAGCAGTCATTTTGGGTGGCAGGCGGGGAGACACCCTGGACCGGCCGCCAGGCCATCACAGGGCCGAAGTGATATCACGAAGATGCCAAACATCGGCTGGAGGGATGTGACTGAATCCCTCATAGACACACCAAGTATACTTATGAAAGAATCAACGAAGGCATACACGTCTTTAGAAGCATACGATTACTTTGTTGGTGGACGTGTCCAAGACTACTTCCGATATCGAAGGAAAACAAGGTTTGCTTCATCAAATCAAAGGTAAGCCCTAGTAGTTTGATTGTTTGTACGGTTATGAGATCGAGGCTGGAGTCAAATTACGACCTCAAACATCACGACACAAGAAAGCTGATGGAACCGTTGTCAAACTGGAGGAAGGCTAGGCGTTAACAACTCACACTTTGGTTTGGCACTTGCTCAACTAGGCCAGTATCACACAGAGCTGTTACTTGCGTTCAATCACAATAATTTGTGTAAGAGACGGATACATACCAGATATGAAAGGTTCTCCGCAAATCTTCGCGATTGATATTTGCTCTTCTGACCACGTCTTCCAGTCCTCCCGACGGGTCGCATGAATCCACGCCTGCCTTCGTTTCTGGATTGGAGTTTTATCTTTCGGCATGCGATAAAAATGCAGACGCTTGTTTTAACCATCTTTACGATTTGTACAACCAACAGCGCAACAACTGTGAGGCGTTTCGTTTTAAATCAATGTCTCCGTGATGATCGCTTCAAAATTAACGTAGTGTGGTGACCCACATCTATATAACGAGAGACATTCACCTAAGAGGACGGTGTACCTTTAAGGGAAAGGCGAGGGGTCAGATAATGCACTTCCGCTTCCGGTTCACAGTTCAGTGTCGTCGAGTGTATGACATGCTAAGTTGGAGCTAGTAAACTACCTCGACTACGTCTACTCTCACGTCTCCTGTCTCGTTGTTTTCTAACTCCACATTGGTGACCCCGACGTGATCGAACTACTAATACGAGTATGTCTGACAACGAAGACGCCGGGAATAATGCTGCCGCGGTACCCGCTCCCGACGCCGGTGCTAACAACATGGCTATTGCTAACGCTAGCATTTACGCCGCTACTGTGAAGCTACCCGACTTTTGGCAGCATAATCCACGGCCGTGGTTTCAACATGTGGAAGCCCAGTTCCAGCTGAGAGGGATAACGCAGGATGCAACGCAGTACTTCCACGTAGTGGCGGCGTTAGACGCATCGACAACGGCGCGAGCAATGACACTGTTGGAAGCTCCGCCAGCTGCTGGCAAGTACGATGCTATAAAGACATTCCTCCTGAAACTATTTGAACTGTCGGAGCTGGAGAAGGCAGACCGTTTACTGTTCCTGAATGGCCTCGGCGACGGCAAACCGTCTGAGTTAATGGAAAAAATGCTGTCTGTGCTGGGATCGGCTGATCCGGCCTTTCTTTTCACACACATTTTTCTGAGGCAGCTCCCCGCACCTGTACGCACAGCACTGGCCAGTTCTCCTCTCGCCGCCTCCAAGGACTACCGTTCTCTGGCTGCTGAAGCAGACAGAGTTTTCCTGGCCAACCGGCAACAGTTTGTGCATGCCCTGCTACCCCACCAGACCGCCGCACCACCACCTGTGTACGACTATATGGACACCGCGGCTGCGGTGACAGCCCGCCGCCAACCTGACGACGGGCTCTGTTATTACCATGCCAGGTTAGGGGCAAAAGCAAAACAGTGTCGCAAACCCTGCAGTTACAAGGTTCAGGGAAACGCCAAGGCCGGCGCTCGTTAACGGCTATGGGCGCCGGCCGTGACTGCAAGCTGTTGTTCATCAGAGACTCCTTGTCGGGCCGGCGGCTGCTGGTTGACTCTGGCGCTCAACGCAGCATACTACCAGCACAAGCTGTGGACACGATGACCGACAGTCACGGCCCCCAGATGGACGCCGCCAAGGGCACGTCCATTCGGATGTACGGTATCAGACATGTGGACGTGTGTTTTGGCGGCCGGCGTTTCGGCTGGGACTTTGTGATGGCTGCTGTATCCACCGCGCTCCTAGGTGCGGATTTCCTCTGTGCTTTCAACCTGCTGGTGGATGTTAAAAACTGTCGCGTGATTGATGCCATCTCTTTTGCGTCATACCCCTGCATGCTTGGGGGGGCTGGAGCGCTGTGCCTCGCTAACACACTCTCCACCGGGGATCCATACCAACGTCTGCTCGCAAATTTCCCCGAGCTCACCACACCCACCTTCTCGGCGGTGGCCAAGCACGGCGTGGAATATCACATCACCACAGTGGGCCCCCCAGTTTACGCCCGGGCCCGACGCCTCGACTCGGCCAAGCTCGCAATAGCCAGGAAGGAGTTTTCGACTATGGAGCGCCTCGGCATTGTCCGCCGTTCTGACAGCCCGTGGGCTTCCCCTCTTCACATGGTTACTAAGGCCGACGGGGGTTGGCGCCCGTGCGGGGACTACCGTCGCCTAAACAATGCCACGACCCCCGACCGGTACCCCATACCGCACATACAAGATTTCTCTACCCACCTGGCGGGCGCTGCCATCTATTCCAAAATCGACTTAGTGCGGGGGTATCACCAAGTGCCGGTCCACCCACTGGATGTCCCAAAAACGGCTGTCATCACACCCTTTGGGCTCTTTGAGTTCTTACGTATGCCTTTCGGCCTTAAAGGGCGGCGCAGACGTTTCAGCGCCTTATGGATTCTGTGCTCCGCGACATGCCATTTTTGTTTGTGTACTTAGACGACATCTTCGTGGCCAGCACGTCGGCGGAGGAACACATGACGCACCTCAGACAGCTGTTCGACAGGCTCAGTGAACACGGCCTCATCATCAACCCAGCTAAGTGTCAGTTCGGGGAGTCGTCCATCACCTTCCTCGGGCACCACATCACTCCACAGGGGGCCGTTCCCCTCCCTGCCAGGGTTGAGGCTGTCACCATGTTCCCCCGCCCCCGCACTGTACAGTCGCTGCAGGAATTCCTGGGCATGGTGAACTTTTATAACCGTTTCCTGCCCCGTGCCGCCCACATCATGCGTCCCCTGTATGAGGCCCTGTGGGGTAAGAAGTCCAAGGACGAGCTGGACTGGTCTTCGGGGATGGACGAGGCTTTTGGGCCGCCAAGACTGCGCTGGCCAACGCTGCGCTGCTAGCTCACCCGTCGCCTGCCGCCCCCATAGCCCTTACAACGGATGCCTCCGACTACGCCGTGGGGGCCGTGTGTGAGCAGTGGGTGGGGGGGGGGGCGCTGGCAGCCGTTGGCGTTCTTCAGTAAACAACTTCGTGAGAGCGAGCGCAAATACAGCACCTTTGATAGGGAACTACTAGGTCTGTTCCAGACACTTTAGGTTCCTATTGGAGGGCCGACAGTTCACCGCTTTCATGGACCACAAACCGCTGACGTTCTGTATGGCCAAAACCTCAGAACCGTGGTCTGGGCGTCAGCAGCGCCATCTCGCGGCGGTTTCCGAGTTTACCACGGACATACAACACGTGTCGGGCAAGGATAACTTCGTCGCCGACTGCCTTTCACGGGCGGTTGTTAACGCCGTTCACTTGGGACTCGACTACGCCGCTATGGCAGCGGACCAAGCCAAGGACGCGACCGTTCAAAACTACTGGTCGACCCCTACGGCGCTACGGCTGGAGGACGTGACGTTCGACGCGGCCAACACCACCCTCCTCTGTGACATCTCCACCGGTCAACCGC
Organism: Lampris incognitus; assembly: GCF_029633865.1. Taxonomy (NCBI): domain Eukaryota; kingdom Metazoa; phylum Chordata; class Actinopteri; order Lampriformes; family Lampridae; genus Lampris; species Lampris incognitus. The sequence continues at coordinate 28,503,091 of NC_079215.1, forward strand.
GCCCCCTGGTGCCTACTTCCTGGCGGCGCCGAGTTTTCGACACCGTCCACGGCCTTTCCCACCCGGGAGTGAAGGCCTCGACCAAGCTGGTGAGCATCAAGTTCGTTTGGCCTGGGTTCCGTAAGGATGTTAGAGCCTGGGCCGGCTCGTGTGTGGCGTGCCAACGCGCCAAGGTGCACCGCCATACCAAGGCCCCTTTGGCACCGTTTGTGGTTCCAGAGAGGCGGTTTGACCACGTCAATGTTGACCTGGTGGGTCCCCTGCCCCCCTCCCGTGGTTATACGTTCCTCCTCACTATTGTGGACAGGGCCACCAGGTGGCCAGAGGCTATTCCCTTGTCCTCCACGACGGCAGCAGAGGTAGCACGGGCGTTCATCGGCTGCTGGGTGGCCTGTTTCGGCACGCCTGGTGACATCACGAGCGACCGGGGCTCCCAGTTTACCTCGGAGCTCTGGACGGCGGTCGCTGAGCACCTGGGGGTGAAGATCCACCGCACTACGGCGTACAACCCGCAGAGCAACGGACTTTGTGAGCGGTTCCATCGGGACATGAAAGCCGCTCTGCGGGCAAGCCTCACTGGCTGCGACTGGATGGACCGGCTCCCGTGGGTCATGCTCGGCCTGCGTTCGGCCCCGAAGGAAGACCTCCAGACCTCCTCCGCTGAACTGGTGTATGGCCAGCCCCTGCGGGTTCCGGGGGAGTTTCTTCCGGATGCTACGGCTCCCTAGTCGGCCGCCTCTCACCCAAGTGCGTCCCGGAGCGCTGCCGGTGCCTTCGCTCCCGTTCCGATGTCTCAACACTGCCTCCCCCGGTCCTACGTCCCCAAGGATCTGCCATCGGTGAGGTATGTCTTCATTAGGCACGACAGCCATCGGTCCCCGCTGCAGCCCCCATACGACGGGCCTTTCCGCGTCCTGGAGGCGGGGGATAAGAACTTTGTGGTGGACATGGGGGGCAGGCCAGAGCGGGTCGCTATAGACCGTCTCAAGCCCGCTCACTTTGACATTGGGGAGCCAATGCAATTTGCCCTACCCCCGCGGCGGGGGCGCCCTCCTAGGTCGGCCCCGGCACCTGCCTCTGTTCCTGCTTCGGCCCCGCCTATGGCCCGGGTTTCGGCCCCATCTGTGAAGCGCAGCCGTTATGGCCGCAGGGTCCACCCCCCGACTCGTCACCTGTTTTCCCCGTGACTTTGCACTATGTCATTGACTGTTCTGTTGTAGAGTCTATTTTTATGTTCATGACTTGCACTTTTGCTGTTTTGCATTGTTTTGTGTAGGTGAATTCTGGGGGGGCCTGTGTGGTGACCCACATCTATATAACGAGAGACATTCACCTAAGAGGACGGTGTACCTTTAAGGGAAGAGGCGAGGGGTCAGATAATGCACTTCCGCTTCCGGTTCACAGTTCAGTGTCGTTGTCGAATGTATGACATGCTAAGTTGGAGCTAGTAAACTACCTCGACTACGTCTACTCTCACGTCTCCTGTCTCGTTGTTTTCTAACTCCACAGTAGTAACGTTTACAAACACAAGACTCGCAGCCCCCCCAAAATCTGCACACGCACACTTGGCGCATGTAAACAAGGGAACACTTAATCCATTTTCAACGACGCTTCAACGCTAGCGGTTTGTACTCCCCAGCACCGAGTATATTCAGCTGCAGCTGCAGCATGATTAAACGACACACCCACTTTACTACACGACACACCCACTTAACTACATGACACACCCACTTGGTTAGGTTTAGTGATGTTGTAACGACCACGGATAAGTAGACTCGCTAGCCCTTGGGTAACGGGTCGGACCCTTTAATCGTCTGGCTAACGTTGTAGCCCGTGGTGCGGGAGATCCGGGTTCGCGTCCCGGCTGCGGCGGTTCCCGGGCTGCCCCCCGAATGCGCTACAATGTGTTTATGCATGCTCAATAATCCAGGTCAAGCGTCATCAACCAACCTGTCTGTACACGGACAAACGTGTCCGTGGCAAAAAAAAAATATTGAGAAAAAATTTATTTTTGCCTTGAGAATATAAATTGTCAGTATTTAAACAAGAAAATGATTGCAATCTAATGTTTTCTGAGACTAATACATTAATTTGACCACAGTACAGTCGTAACCTAGGTTACATCACGTTAACAGTTGGGATGACATGCGCATTAATATGTAAAACTCGAACAATTGCGCACATTCTCCCGTCTGGATTCGTGCCATTCATTCTTCTTTTTTCTATCATCGTTATCAACGTTATTGTTTCAGTCTATTGAGGTTCTGTATTGTTATCCTGTAATATTTTCCTTGCTTTTATCCTGTATGCACTTTTTATTTAATGACTTTATACTATAGGATAGTAACAAGATACTGAGAAAAAAAAGAACAATGAAATAAAACTATAAAATGCACAAATAAGGAATGACACAAAACTGATGAGAGGAAACAGCAGTCTGAAAGGGGCAGGCTGTAAGAGTTTCTGACCGAGAAGGCAAGCTTGAGTAGGTGTGTGTTTTAGTGATTTCAGGCATGCAGTGTGTAGATAATAGTAGTAACAACAACAACACATTTTATTCGTAGAGTGGTTTTCAAAGTACTCAATAACACACCGAAAACATATAACACACAACATTAATCACGCAATAAAAGCAGTTCTGAAAAGGTGAGTTTTGATTAATGATGTGAATGTGGACAGATCGGTGCAGTCTCTGATGTATTTGGGGAGGGAGTTCCAGAGGGAGGGGGCAGCTATGGAGAGGGCTCTGTCGCCCCAGGTCCAGTGCTTGGCCCTGTGAGGTGGAGACATGAGGGTGGCGTTGGAGGAGCAAAGCTTGTGGGAAGGAGTATGGTAGTGGAGCGGGTCAGTGAGGTAGGAGGGGGCCTGGTTGTGGAGGTCTTTGTCAGTGAGGAGACAGAGTTTGAATTGGATCCATTGTGAGACAGGGAGCAAGTGGAGGTTCTGGAGGGAAGGGGTGATTTTGTCACAGGAGCAGGAGTGGGTGAGAAGGCGAGCAGCAGAGTTCTGGATGTAGTTTTGATGATGAGCCATAGCGAATGCTGCTGTTGCAGTAGTTAAGTCTGGATATGATGAAGGTATGGGTCAAGGTTTTGGCAGCAGAGAAGGAGAGTGATGCGTGAAGACTAGCAATGTTTTTTAGGTGGAAAAAGGCAGTTCTGGTGATTTGATTGGCATGGTGTTCAAAGGAGAGGTTGCTATTGAAAATGATTCCGAGGTTACGGGTATATGGGGAGGGAGACAGAGTGGAGTTGGAGTGGGGTCAGCTGTTCAAATTAACGGGGAGTGTGGAAGAGAGGTGAAGAAGAGAGTGTAGGCAGGGTGGAGTGGGTGGAGAAGAGTGTCAGGATTAATTTGTGACAGAAGGCTACCAGCAAGAGTTAAAGGGAAGGTTTGCAAGATGGTTGTGAGACCAGCTATGTTATATTGTTTGGAGACAGTGGTACTGATGAAAAGACAGGAGGCAGAGCTGGAGGTGGCAAAGTTGAAGATGCTAAGACTTTCATTGGGAGTGATGAAGAAGGACAGGATTAGGAACGAGCACATTAGAGGGACAGCTCAGGTTGGATGGTTTGGAGACAAAGCAAGAGAGGCAAGATTGAGATGGCTTGGACATGTGTGGAAGAAAGGGAGAATGATGCTGACTATGGAGCTGCTGGGAAAGAGGAAGGTCAAAGAGGAGGTTTATGGACATGGTGAGGGAGAACATGAAGGTGGCTGGCTTGACAGAGGAAGATGCAGAAGACAGGAAGAGATTGAAATGGATGTTCCACTGTGGTGACCCCTAACGAGCAGCCGAAAGTAGTAGTAGTAGTAGTAGTAGTAGTGGTAGTAGTGGTGGTGGTGGTAGTAGAAAGAGTGGAGTTATCGATGGTGAGGCAGAAGTTGTGCATGGTACCTCGGGACTCCTGGTTGCCCCGTCGCTCAGAGGCCCCTGCTGCCGAGCGACCCGGTCACGGCTCTTTTCTGTCCTGGCCCCACAGTGGTGGAATGAACTCCCCACTGATGTCAGGACAGCGAAATCGCTGCCCATCTTTCGTCGCAGGTTGAAAACTCACCTCTTCAATAACTACTATCCTGTTACTTGTTCTTAGCACTTATTGTATCCACTCATTTAAAAAGAAAATCTCTTTCTTGCGCTTCTACTTTAGCAGTGGTTTTGCTCTTAGTTGTTTGTTTAGAGAGAAGATGCACTTATGACCTCTGATGGCTAGTAGTTCTCCTGATTTCCTACGCTAAACGCACTTATTGTAAGTCGCTTTGGATAAAAGCGTCGGCTAAATGACTGTAATGTAATTTAATGTAATGTTTCCTATGTAAATTACACCAATCAGCAAAAACATTAAAACCATTGAGAGGTGAAGTGAATAACATTGATCATCTCATTACAATGGCACCTGTCAAGGGGTGGGATATATTAGGCCGCAAGTGAACAGTCAGTTCTTGAAGTTGATATGTTGGAAGCAGGAAAAATGGGCAAGCATAAGGATCTAAGTGACTTTGACAAGGGCCAAATTGTGATGACTAGATGACTGTGTCAGAGCATCTCCAAAATGACAGGTCTTGTGGGGTTTTCCCGGTATGTAGTGGTCAGTACCTACCAAAAGTGGTCCAAAGAAGGACAACCAGTGAACCCACAACAGGGTCATGGGCACCCAAGGCTCATTGATGTGCATGAGGAGCGAATGCTAGCTTGTCTGGTCTGAGCCCACAGAAGAGCTACTCTACCTCAGATTGTTGAAAAAGTTAATGCTGGCTATGATAGACAGGTGTCAGAACACACAGTGTATCACAGCTTACTGTGTATGGGGCTGCGTAGCCGCAGACCAGTCAGAGTGCATGATGACCCCTGTCCACTGCCGAAAGAGCCTACACTGGGCACGTGAGTGTCAGAACTGGACCATGGAACAATGGAAGAATGTGGCCTGGTCTGATGAATCATGTTTTCTTTTACATCATTCGTACGGCCAATTATGTGTGCATCATTTACCTGGGGAAGACATGGCATCAGGATGCACTATGGGAAGAAAGCAAGCTGGTGGAGGCAGCGTGATGCTCTAGGCAATGTTCTGCTGGGAAACCTTGGGTCATTCATGTTGATGTTAGTTTGACATGTGGCACCTACCTAAACATCATTGCAGACCAGGTACACCCCTCCATGGCAACAGTATTCCCTGATGGCAGTGGCCTCAGGTGGTTTTAATGTTTTGGCTGATCGGTGTATATTGTAGTATATTTTGAAGACTAAGTAAGCACTCGTTTTTATCCTGGCTCCACTTACCTGTATTTTGAAAAAGGATAGTAAAAGGGGTGTAGGACAGCGATGGTGTTGTAGGTGGGGAGTGTATATGAGGTAGCAGTGCTATAGTAGAATACCACACCCCAGCTTCTCACAAGTCTATCTGGAGAGTTTAGTTGGTTAACACCGGTTTCTACTAGCCCTCATATTTTATTAGTCTAACACGCCATACCCCACATGTGTCGCCTATGTCAGATGGGTCTCGGTGTTTTTGATGCCTCCATATTACATAGGCAAATGGGGGTGGGGGCGGATTGTAAATGTGTTTTTCTCCGTACATAAGTAAAAGCATAGCAAGTGGCCACGTGATGTGGTCTCTTCTTTTGTTGAAATCATCACCAGAGCAGTCTGTTCTACCACCACTGGGTTATACCAACATGTAACGGAGGGTTTATTCCCTCTTTTTGAATAAAATACATTGTTATCTAGCACTGAACTTAATACTCTTCCATGCTTTGACTTTGCTGGAGAAATAGGTTTTGGGCTGATATGTCAGACCACTGGTCATAAGGACCAGTGGTCTGAAATACCACGTCACTGCTTTTTGGTAACAGCTGAGTGGGCGTTTCCATTTGAACAACCCGGAAAAGAACGCAGATGGGGTCACCCTTTAAGCAATGGTTCAGATAAGTGTAGATGGCGGGTCTCATGTGTTGTTGCAGTCCTGGTTGAGGTCTGCTGAACCCTGGTTGCCCTCTGCTGCTTCAATTGCTGCCACCTCACACAACACACACAACACACACACACACACACACACACACACTCACACACACAAAGACCATGGGATAAGTGTGACCAACACCAAGCAATCTTACCAGTGATGTGTGTGTGTGTGTGTGTGTGTGTGTGTGTGAGTGTGTGTGTGTGTGTGTGTGTGTGTGTGTGAGGGGATAATTGTAGCATTAGACTGATTAACCTTTCTCAGAGAAGGGATGCTAGAGTACAGCCGCAGGTTTGTTCAGTTTTGTGTGTGTGTGTGTGTGTGTGTGTGTGCGTGTGTGTGTGTGTGTGATAATCCATCCATGTAAGCTTCTGTGATGCCGGGTAAAGATTTTCGTGAGGGAACATGGCCAACCTCGTGAGACTCGGGGAGACACATTTGACTTATTTTCCACATGTTTTTTGGAATTTTTATCCGACCCTCTCCTGCGAGAGCTTCACCATTAACAGTAACCAAATTAGTTGGCTAAATCTTTCATGTTATATGGGGTCGTTTCAGTTCTGTTTCTACTCAATCCAATTCAGAGAAAAGCGATAAAAAATTAATCTCATGGATCATTTACATTTAGGTTGTGGAGATTTGGCGAAAGGTCCTTCCCAGAAGTGCTTACAACATGTACTACATTAGTATAAACTTGAACTGCTGAATCGTCAACATTAAGAGGAGCCAATAGTAATAAGTGTAAGGGTCCGATAGCATACTTAAGTTAGAAATGTTCACGTGCTCCCCAACATAAAAAGAGCTAGTCTGAGAAATTTTTTTTTTTTATACAATTAACGTAAAACCAGAAAGGCCAGAGATGTTCTCAGCGAGGACATAAACTCACCGTAACGTGTCGAACATTTCATTTCCTTGCGTCCAGATGGGACGTGTCCTCTCTGAGTGATAGTCTACACAGTGATCCAGTATCTCCAAAGCCAGGGCCTCGCTGTGGGGCTTTTTTTCCAGAAAAGGTTCGTCTGATCCTGGCCTCTCTAAGTGGAGAGTTTAGTTTTGTCTCCTTGCCCAGATTAAATCCATGGTCACAACTATAGTTGGTACAGCTATATAATTACAATGCAAGAACACCCAGTAGAGAGAAATAGAAAACCTGCAGCAGCTTTAGAATTCACCTCTGCCCTTGGCCATCCTGAATGGCCACAGCTTGCAACCTGCAATCTGTTTCTATAAAAAAGAGAAGAACAATTCCTCAGCTTTTTAAGCAGATACTCAAAGAATTCTTTACAATCAAGTTTGCATTTATATTTATGTATATTTTTTAGCAGGGATCCATTTTTTTTTTGTTGCTTTGACTAAAATGAAAACTTTCAGTGATCAGCTTATAGAGGGATAATGCTAAAATGACTGACCAGTAGTTATATATATATATATATATATATATATATATATATGTGTATATGTTCTTGTTATTCAACTTGATGGTACTTCTTCTTCTTCTTCTTTTGGCTTGTTCCCTGTTTCTCAGGTGTCACCACAGCGGATTTTTGCCCTCCATAGCTTTCTGTCTGACGCATTCCTCTCCTGCAGTCCAACCTTCCACATGTCCTCCTCTATCTGGTCTCTCGATCTTTTCCTTGGTCTTCCTCTTTTTCTTTTGCCAGGTATTTCGAGGTCTAATACCTTCTTTCCTATATAGTCTACGCCTCCTCTCTGTACATGTCCAAACCATCTCAATCTTGTCTCTCTCAACTTCTCACCCATTTCTCTGATCTTGAATGTAGCTCTCACTTCTTCATTTCTTCATTATGCAGATTGATAGCACCACTAAGATAGAATTTTTTTTTTCACGGTGTAAGTACCACAATAAATCAACAGACACGTGACCCAGTAAGTCAGACTTCATAATGTACTACATATGACCTAAAAATTATGTTATAGAGTAAATCAGATGAGATAAGTATTGACATTGCAGAGACATTGGGCGTGTTGGCTGGAGGGTTGGTGCTCGTTTAGTGTATGGAAAACAGACGGGACAGCTTTTACCAAAGCTTTTAGCAAAGTTAAAAGAGATTATGCCTTCATTGCTCTCTTCTACCTCATCTGAGTCATGCTTAGCATACATTGCACGCTTGCACCCTGCACCTCTTTGGCACTGTGAATGAATGACTGCCCGAGGGCCCGATGTTCGTGCAAACGTCAGCAGGATGAGGCTCCTCCAGAGTTACTGTAAACGGACAACAGAGTAGCTGTTTGTTAAAACTTTTCCGTTCTAATATCAAGACAGGACAAATTGCTCTGCAACTTTTCCACTTCAGATTTAATTAACTGCTTGAAATCACATCGCCCCGAAGAGCCTGCCTGACTACAACAGAGCAACATTAAGCACAAGGAAAAGTTTGCACCATTCCAACTTTCCAACTCAATCGGTGGCCACAGCATTTGAAATTCAAAGACATTTGCTTGTGACAGTGCCAAAGCAAAAGGCATTGCTAAAAAAAAAAAACTGGATGTCACTGCCTTGGATGACCAACCATTTTCGGTTGTCATACCGTTCCACTGCACAGTACTGAGTAGATGTTACTTTGGTAGTTTATGTCAACCAGAAATGTTTAAATTAAAGTAAAATAATGAAGGATTTGATATTGGCTGCCGTTTTTGGTAACACTTTCTATAAAGCTTGCATCTATAACGCCCTATGAGCATCTATTGCATCTATAACGCCCATACTTTCCTATAATGTGTATTACAATGACTAACGGCTGTGGCTGAAGACTGTGAAATAGCACTGAAGTCTCATTATGTGTTTCTACAAAACTTCAGCAAAACAAGTTTGCTATGATGCATTATGACATTTGACAGATAAACAGGCTAATGATGACATTCGTATAATGCATAAATCCGTTTTAAATTGGCATAATGTATCATAAAGGTGGTTATGAGGTGTTGTGAGGGCGTATACATGGTTATAATGAATCTTACAATGACTTATAGCTACACTTATAGGGCGTTATAAATCCTTATAGGGCGTTACAGATGCAAGCTTCATAGAAAGTGTTACTCAGTTTTTTAATCTATTTGTTTCATTTTTACTTTTATCAGGCAAGATTTTTTTGCATTGCAACCCGATATTTTTTATTTTATATTGATTGATTGATTGATTGATTGATTGATTGCTACAGTTCAACAATATTTCTCCGGTTTTCAACAACCTAGTGTATTCATGTCACAATGTTGGCTGCTATATAGAACCTAGTGATACTTGTATGTTCTTGATTGTGGTGATACAGCTATACACATATTTTCACCCATGTCCATGCATCTTATTTGCAGCTGGAGATTTAGTTGTTATTTGAACACTAGGGTTATTGCATAGCTCCACAGATGGACTGTTCCATTTTCAGTGCTGTAGTCACTTCCACCTAAGCGCACGCACGCACGCACACACGCACACACACACATGCGCACACACACACACACCTTTTCAGCAGTTGTGTATTAGGTCTAGTCAAAGAGCACACAACACAAGCTTCCTGTGCAAACCACAGCCAAACGATTTGGTCTGCATTGCCTGCAACCATGCATTTGTGTTGACACACACTTAAAACACACCCACATATACAAACCTCAGTGCCAGACTGCTTGCAAGGCGAATTTGGATGAAATCTACTTGATTTTGGCACCAAAAAGAACCCCTTCCAGGTCTTCCCTTAGCATTTAATGACTTTTTTTTTCTGTTAACACCTCTCACACGTGACGTTTTAGGGAATTATTTGAAAATATTTTTCAAACATTACTAAGACTTTGAACCTTTAAGTCCTTGGTGTTGTTTGCTTGTAACGTTGGCGATCGAGGTATTCAAGCTTTCTATTGTTGCACTTATAAATTGCACTAAATTAGAGCACCAGCTGAATGCCCTAAAGGTACAATGAAAATCTGAGAACACCTGAGAAGAGCGCTTAACATAGCTCAAGACAAATCAGTGTGCTACAGTAAACCAGCAAGCAATGAGGCCATCTCCAACTCCATGTTTCATGTAAGACATCCTGAGGTGCAAGAGCAGCTGTGAATCACAGCAAGTCTCTTGGTTGGTCACGTTCCTGTGTTGTGCCAGAGGCCAGATCCTGTTCAGGGAATCACAGGGATTCAACACAGGTAATTAATCTGATCTTGTAAGCCACCGGGAAGGTGGGTCTTGGCACACCGTGGCCAGACTTGTCTGCTACAGCTGATTCTGCTATGGGGCTACCACAACATGTTGATTACTCTACTGTGATCTTGGCGTACAAGTGAGGTTTACAATTGACCTCTTGAGAACTGCAGATTTTCTATTTTTGTTACTACTACTTGTGCATTTGCATGTATGTATGTGTGTGAGTGTGTGTTAGGGCAGGGGTCCCCAACCTTTTTTGCACCGTGGACCGGTTTAATATTGACAATATTCTGGCGGACCGGGGTAGGGTTGGGGGTGGGTTAATAACGACTGGAATATAGGTTAGGCTTATAAGTCAATACAATACTATCATAACATTTAAAGTAACATTTGGATATTAAACACACAGCGCACATTTTCCTCGCATTAACATAACATACATGCATACATATAAAATACATATAACAACATTGCAACTCGCCAATATCACTGAATCAGCGCGAGCCCTGGGCTTGTTTCCCTGCAGCAAGACGGTCCAATCGAGGGGTGATGGGAGACAGCGACACCCGAAGGGTGTTTCTTATGTACAGTCTATTCCACAATTTTGTTTTCGGTGCATTCGTTGCAGCAAATCCCGCTTCACTGAGATATGATGCTGGAAATGGAAGCAACGTTTTCAGTGCTTTCGTGGCTATCTCAGGATATTCAGCCTTGACTTGGATCCACAATGTCGGCAGAGATGTTACGTCATACATACTTTTCAGCCCACCGTCATTTGCAAGGTCGAGAAGTTGATCTTCTTCCCGCGCTGACATGACAATTCGCCGGGGACATTCACAAATGGGTCTCAGATCCATTCCTTTAACTTTCTTGGGTCATCTGCGGTCTGGAAGTAACGCTCAAATTCTGTCCACAGCGAAGCCAGGTGATTGCGCACCTGCTAGGAGAAGGACGGTGCAGCCTCCGTCTCTCCCAAATTCCTAGCTAATGTTTGGAACATGTCAAATATGCCCCTATCCACTCGCCACCCCCCACGGTTCCAATTTGGCTTTGAATGCAGACACTTTATCTGCCAACTTGAAGACAGTTGTAATTTTCCCCCTGAAGTGACAAATTGAGTTCATTGAAGAGGTTGAAGATGTCACACAGATAAGCGAGTTTTGTTATCCAGTCCTCGTCACTGAAGTGTGCTGCCAGTGGTGACTTTTTTTTTCGGAAAGAAACGTCTGTAGCGGCTCTCTTAACTCAAAAACCCTGGCCAGGGATCGCCCCCTTGATAACCTCATGACTTAAGAGAAGGTGTCTGTGCTCTGCGTCCATTTCCTCGCAAAGCTGCTCAAACAGATGTGTGTTAAGGGTGCGTGCTTTGATGTGATTGATCATTTTAATAACGTCACACAGTACGCTGTTCAGATCAGGTGACATTTTTCTGCTTGCCAGCATTTCTCTGTGTATCACATAGTGTAGACTGGCATTCAGCAGCAACCTCTTTGACTCGGGTAGTGAAATCAGACAGCCGTCCGGTCATAGCTGCAGCCCCATCTGTGCATATTCCAACACAGAATGACCAGTCCAGTTTGCCTGACATGTAGTCATCCAAAGACTTGAACAGTTCTGCCCCAGTTGTATTAGTTGGCAGCGACAGAGCACACAACATATCCTCATGCACATCGTCTTGAAATATATATTGCACATAAACCAGCAGCATTGCCTTGTTGTCGACATTGGTAGACTCATCAACCTGGATGGCATACCACGGTGACTCATTGAGCCGCTCCAACAACTGTGCTTCTGTCCTCCGCTATTTTGTCAAATCTCCTTGAAACTGTGGTAGCTGAAAGAGGAACCTTTGCCACCTTGTTAGCTGCTGCTTCCCCCAACAGTTCACGGCACATGTCCTTGGCAGCAGGCAGAATCAATTATTCGCTGATAGTGAAAGGCTTCTTAGCCTTAGCAATACGACTAGCCACTAAGTACGATGCTCTCAGAGCAGCAGTATGTGTACAGGTTGTGGCTCTCAGCACTTGCTTCTGTACCACTTGCTCGCGTTGTTTCTGCTCAAAAAACTCCACGGGTTTGTCTTTAAGTGCAGGGTGCTTGGACTCAAGGTGCTGAAGCAGTTTTGAGGGCTTCGTGGCCTCATTAGACAGCTTGTCTCCACATATCACACATAGGGGGATAGGAGCATGTGAGTCACCGGTCGCAATAAAGCCATATTTTAGGCCCGCTCTGATGGCCGAGCGGAATAAACCGCCGTTCTTGCAATCCGCTCGTCATGTGGCTGGGAGGTTCGTATCCCAGACTCGCCGTAAGCAGTCACGGCCAGAGCATCCACGGGGTAAGGCATTCATTAGGCCACCCTTACCTGAGAGATAGTGGATGTAGATCGGTGTAGTGTTCGGGGAATCGTCGTTCTCCAGCGACTCCTCTGGCCCATCTGGGCACCTGCAGCCAAGCAACCGAAAGCATTCTCCCTATGTCTCCTTTGCGGCCTGAAGGTAATGCAATCCATGCGAGGTTTCAGCGCGTAAAATAGCGAGAGCAGCCGACACGAGTCTGAAGGAAGCTGGTGTTACGACTATCTCCTTCCTGTGGAAACGTGAGCCAGGGGAGTTATTCAACAAGCATTCCGGCCATATGCCATTGAGTTAATCGAGTGGGATAAGGGGAAAAACTAGAAATACATTTATTTTTAAAAAAAGCCATATTTTAGGGTACGACTCGTCGTATTTCCTATTGAAGGAAGCTTTCTTCTTTTTTTTTGCTGTCTCGGCCTCTGCTGTCTCTACATTATCACTGTCATTAGACTTTTTATCTCCCCTACCTCTTCCGAAGAAACTCTCAAGCGACGTTTGTTTTTTATACCGGTACTCATGGTAGCTAACTAGCTGCTAGTAGATTCTTGGCTGAGTTATGAAGTTAGTTACATTGGTCTGCCGAATGCCACGCGAATGAGAGATAAAATTGCATCATTGTGCACACTTCAAGTATATGTTTCATCCAGGCTGGACCGGGCTTTTATTTGACTATTGTATAGTATATGTATATTATATTGTTTCCTTGCGGCCCAGTAGCAAATGCTTTGCGGCCCGGTGCCGGTCCGTGGCCCGGTGGTTGGGGACCCCTGTGTTAGGGGGTACAGGTGGTCATGGGCAAGGTAGATGAACTGATCTCCTCTAGATTTAGAGGATGGTGGGTAGGGAAACAGGTGTGAGGCTACACAGGTGGTAAGAGAAAGCTTTTTTTTTTTGCTATTGCACAGGAAGGAGATTGGGGGCAGGGGATGGAAAGGGAGAGACAGGGCAGGTGAAATATTTCCCCCTGTGGATAAGGAAATGAGGAAAAGTGGAAACGGCCGACTCAGTATGAGAAATGGAATAAACCATCCCTGGAGGGAGAGTGGGGGGGGGGGGTGTTGAAACTCCCGGCCCCATAGGCCTTACTCTTAATGTACCTGCAGATGATGGATGATACTAACACCCCTCCCCCTCCCCACCCCCACCCCAACCCCCCCACACACCCACACAAATACATACACACACCCGCATGTAAACACACGCACAAAATGACAGAGCGCTCTTCGAGCTACACTGAGGAATGAGACACAAACCTGTGTGGATGTGTGTGTGTGTGTGTGTGTGTGTGTGTGTGTGTGTGTGTTTATGTGTGGGGCGCACGCCTGCATTCCTTGCAATCCAGTCCTGGCCTCCCCGACGCTCTTGGGGAGCAACGAACACATCCCCTGTAACGATCGATAGCACAGCGTCTAGCCAGCTCCTAACCAGCTTCAATGGGAAACACAGCCCTATATCCAGTGCACCTCAGCTATTAATTCCATGCCCCACCATTTCCTGCTCAGAGGCCTTGTCTGAGTCCCTGCAGAGCGCCAGCACATGGAGGGATTAAAGAGCAGCATTGCTACTGAAGTCCTATACCCACTGGGGGCGGGAGAGAGAATGAGGGGTGAGGTGTTAGAGGAGAGGATTGGGGGGGGGGGGGGCAATGAGCATTGTTTATCCATATAATTTTCTTCAGTATCTGCTTGAAAATACTGCCCTACCCTTGTTACCACCTCAGTGTTGTTTTTTGTTCCACTTGGATCTGCCTCTGTTAAGCCTGACTTAGCCTGGCCTGGCCTGGCTGTTGAAATAAGTCTTTTGACACACAGTGCTTAGAATACAAAGAAAAAAGAGAGAGAGATTTTATGATATGTATTTGGCATTTAGATAATAGTGAGTATTACTTTGCCCTCTGTGCCCGCCATGAGTTATCCATTTTTCCAGAGCAAACTCATGCTTTCTGTACCTCCCTCATTCTTGCTCTGCACTTGGGCAAAAGGAAGACATGCACACACAGATGTGCAAACACGCACAACACTTGCACTTACACAAGCAAACACATTTGAAAATAAATAACACATTCTCTCTTACACGTCCACGCAGTTGCAAATTCACCCAGATTGGTTTTACCTCTGCAAATATCCAGTGCCTAGCGCTGCTTGGATTAGCCGTCTAAAATGTTCCCTTTGAAACCAGGCGAGTAGGATTTATTTTTTTAGGTGATCAGTAGCCTAAGCAGCTGTTACACAGGGGATTAGCAGGCTCGGCCATTCATACCAACACAGTCCGTTTGAACGGGAAGGATGAAGAAGAACAGAGGGCAGGGAAGTCAAGGAAAAAAGGGAGAGGTTGATGACAGACAGGAGGGATGAGGATAGGGAAGAGAAAGAAAGAGGAAGATGAGAAGGAAGAATAGACTGGGGGGAGTGACAAGGGCAACAGAGGAGAGGGAAGGGGAGAGAGAAAGGATCCAGACGGGAGACCTGGAAAATGGAAATTAATGTATGTGGAGAAAGTAAAACAGTTGCGAGAGATGCTGGATGATGTAGGGGAATGAGTTGAGGAGAGAGAGAACTAAAGAACAAAGAAGATGGAACAGAGAGGTTACTGAGGAAGGGAAGTGAAGAAAGATGAGGAAGAGAAAGCGGGTCGAAGGGATTTCAAGGGTATCTTCTGGTTGGACATTTAGAAATGCACTAAGTGAGGGAATTAACAGGAATCAATGCAGAATGCCGTTTTTCTTGTCTCATTTATGTTATTGTATGATAGCCATTGCACTGTTGTTACCAAGAAGCCAACATGTGTCCTGTCTCACCTGACTAAAGGTGAGACAGGACACATATCTATACCTGCAGAATTTTTCAAATGCAGTAAGCTGTACAATGCTTGGGAATGTTATGTCCATATCACGCTTGTCGTTTGATAAGCATCCATCCATCCATTATCCTAACCGCTTATCCTGCTCTCAGGGTCAAGGGGATGCTGGAGCCTATCCCAGCAGTCATTGGACAGCAGGCAGGGAGACACCCTGGACAGGCCGCCAGGCCGTCACACAGGGCCGACATACACACACACACACACACACACACACACACACACACACACACACACACACACACACACACACACACACACACACACACACACACACACACATATTCATACCTAGGGGCAATTTAGTACAGCCGATTCACCTGACCTACATGTCTTTGGACTGTGGAAGGAAACCGGAGCACCCAGAGGAAACCCACGCAGACACAGTGAGAACATGCAAACTCCACACAGAGGATGACCCGGGATAACCCCCAAGGTTGGACTACCCCGGGGTCAAACCCAGGACTTTCTTGCTGTGAGACGACTGCGCTAACCACTGCGCCACCGTGCCGCCCATGTTTGATATGCAGTATTGACGAAATTAAAATGAAAGCTGTTTTTAATTATTCAAAATTCAAATTTTCATCATACAATGCGGAATGCTATGATCAAATTATACATATGGTGTTGCTCATATGTGGGCATGGATGTAAGACGTAATATGTTATATGCTCCGTTTCCCAGTTCAGTTGCCAGTGTTAATTATCAGGCCAAGTAACCTCGAATTAGTGCATTCTCCGAAGCTGAAATTAACCCAGGTAATCAACCAAAGGGAGCCGAGATCGCAAACAGTTGTAAACTGCTAAATAATTCAACTCTGCACCATTATTATGAAAAGAGATGTTCTGCTCCTCACCTTTCATTCTTTCCCTTTCCCTCTGTGTACTTGCATTAAAGCAGCATCATCTAATTGTGCCGGTACAAGGTGTTGGCAATGTTGAAAGATTGATGGGTTGATAACAGGCCAAGCTTATGGGGGGGGGGGGCATTTCAACACTGATGGGCCCTCTCATAAGAGCATCTCTGTCACATCTTACTTGCTCACCCTCTATCTCTCACCTTTCCTGCATCTGCTCGGCCACTCTCTGACACACACTTCCTGCACGCAGATGGCCGGGTCCCGCCCCTGCTCTCTCCATCGTCCAGCTTTCTATTTGCTGCCTCTTGTAAACGCCAGAACACATCAGGCGTCTTGCTTGTAACAAGCTCTGTTTTTCTGCTGCCCTCCTATTCATCTCACTTCCTTATTGCCGTCTCTCTCTGTCTGCCCCCCTTTTATGTCTCGTTAGAGGGTGCTGTCTCTCTTTATGTCTGTCTGCCTCTGTCTCTCTCCCTGTCTCTCATCCATACCTTGTTAGTGATACAGAAGTGCGGTGGCAGTCCCCTTTTCCCTGTCTGCGCTCTGTCCCGCTTTCCATCTCCTCCTCTCTCGCATTGTGTCTCTAGTGGGGGTCACAGCAGAAGTGTGGCCGCTGTACAACGCTCTCTCTCTCCTTTTGCAGGTTGATCTGCTCGGCCACATTTTGTTGGAGCAAGCCGACACTTGTAAGGAGTAGACAGAACTCCTGCCTTGTGTCAGTTCTTTCCTCCAATGTGTGCTCCTCTTTTGCTCATTATCCTTTCTCTCGTTCTGTGCTCCACCCATCCATCCTTTGCCCACAATCTGTTCTGGAAGAAAGAGAGCAGATTTTAAATTCAGATGTTCAGACACACACATATATGTATCGTACATACACGCACACGTGCACACACACGCACACACACACATGTACAACACAACACACACACACATTCACATATGTATACACATAATGTAACACAACACAACACAACACATACACACACACACACACACACACACACACACACACACAATCTCACAAGCACAGATGTACAACAGCAATGACAAAACCGCCCCCTCCAGTCACATGCCACACCAGGGTAATTCCATCACATCCTTGCGTGACTTCAGGGGAATAAGAATGGGGGGAAAAAAATCACACAGGCATGCACACACACACACACACACACACACACACACACACACACACACACACACACACACACACACACACACACACGCTAAACCCTCCTCTTTCTCTCTCCATCTCTCCCTCTCTCTCTCTCTCTCTCTCTCTCTCTCTCGCTCTCTTTCACACACACACACACACACACACACACACACACACACACACACACACACACACAGACACACACACGCACACACACAAACAACCCTCACAGTCATATTTGGGCCCTTTATCCCCTTTGGTAATCTGTTTACGGAGAGCTGGGTCCATTTGAGGGTGAAGTTAATTGAAACCGGAGCTAATCTGATGATGGCGCGTTGCAGCAGGGCCCTCAGTCCTGCACCGGCCCCAGTCAGGTTACACTCTGTTGTCCCCACACTCAATACCTTGCTAGTTCATTTCATGCCTCATGGTTTCACGCAGCATTGCCCACGCATACGTGCCGCATCGATTGTTAATCCAACATTTGATATGCACCTCACTCACTCAGCTCTGATCTTGTTTTTTTTTGTTTGCCCCCCCCCCCCATTTTTTTCTATCCTTTCCCCAATGCCCTACTCTTCTGTGCTTTCCCACTATTCCTGTCGGTCTCTGCAGGATGGATATTACTCCCACCGGCCTAAAGAGAAAATGAGAGTGGACAGCAACAACGAGAACTCAGTACCCAAAGATTTTGAGAACATAGACAATAGCAACTTCGGCGCACGCTCACAGCCCCACCGCCAGTCTGTAGGAGGCGCTAGCAGTAAGCAGCAAAAGGAGCATCTGCAAGAGAGGGCCCTTGCCCAGCAGCAAGCCTGGAGAGAGAGCTCGCCTAGTCTGGGCCGCAGCTCCAACGAGGTGCTTCCCATAGGCCATCGGCCGCTGGTGGTCGGTGACAACACCACCTACCCAGGTGCCCACCAGGAGACTGCAGCAGGGCCACAGCAGCATTACCGCGCCTCGCTGGGTCAACAGGGGCAGTCGTTGCATAGACACCAGCATCCACATAAGAGGCAAACGACCGCAGCGCCTCTGGAAGTGACCTACGAGCAGCCACCCAAGTGCGAGATCAGCGGGAAGGAAGCCATTTCCGCTCTGTCCAGAGCCAAGAGCAAGGAGTGCCGGCAACAGATAGCCGAGGTGTACTGCAGACACAACGGAGGCCAGTTGATGCCTGAGAGGGTCACTCGCTACTGCCGCCTGGAGGGTGAGTCAATTGTTCTAATTAAGCAGTTTTTTTTTATGTTACTCTGTACAAATCAATTCTGTGTCTAAAGAGTCAGTGAGGTCACTTAAAACTCCTTTCAGAATTTTCAACACGTAATGGATCAATATCTATCAGCGCCGGGATGCCCAACCTTGGGTCACTGAGTAAAGCCCTACACATTCATCTAATTTTCTAATATGAAGTCATACTCTAAACCCTATATCGTGTGAAGTCATACTCTAACCCATATTTCATAACACTTGAAGGGATTATCATCGCACATTTGGAATTTTTTGGCTGTAGGATTTCGACTGTCAACATTAAAACACGCTCAGAATAGCGATAGTCCCCAGCTAGAGATATTGTCCTGTGCAGCTTAACAGGGTGAGTATGGCATTAAAATGAATAAGATTAAGAGCTTAATTTCTGCTTTTGTATGTATTCATTTTGTTTGGATGAGCAGCTCCATCAAATAGTAAGTGACGTGGCAGAATGGGTGGATGCAAATGGGTGAATAGTGTGAGAGGTGTAATGGGAGTGCACACTTTAAAAGCCCCGCTGACTTTTCTGCTGATATGACATTTAGCATTGATCATATAGGACCTTGAAAAAAAATCAATTTAAAGTCGAGAGACGTGTAGTCTAGTCATAATCAACCTGAAGTTTCGTTTCCAGCTTTCTCCCAACACTATACAGCTTGTCAGTGTTCTCTCCTGATATACACTAGTTTTCTTTTCCATTTGTAAAATGTAATTAGATATATACAAAGCAGTGACTAAAGAGTCCAGTTGGACCTGTCAGGCATACGTACACATAATGACATTTCCTGTTTTCTGCAATTGGCACTCTCTTGTCAAGGCCAAGCTAAAAAGGGCTTTTCCCCTAACTGGTTCGATATGTAACAGTGTTTGAGAAAGGTGGTGGGATGCTTCTTGTAGTTGCACCAAATGGGTTTCAAAAGTTTTATCTTGTCATGGCAGGTTGGCTTTTGCACAGAGTTTGTCCCTTGTCCCTTCTCTGTTCTTTTCAACTACTCCATGTGTAGTGAAACCATATTTTTTACTACACATGTACACACACAAATACTGTACCCCCCCCGAACACACACACACACACACACACACACACACACACACACACACACACACACACACACACACACACACACACACAAAGCACAGGGCAACCAGGTAGCGTAGCGGTCTATTCCATTGCCTACCAACATGGGGATCCTGGTTCAAATCCCCGTGTTGCCTCTGACTTGGTCGGGCGTCCCTTCAGACTCAATTGGCCGTGTCTGCAGGTGGGAAGCCAGATGTGGTTATGTGTCCTGGTTGCTGCACTAGCGCCTCCTCTGGTCAGTTGGGGCACCTGTTCAGGAGGGGGAACCAGGGGGAATAGCATGATCCTCCCACACACTACGTCCCCCTGGTGAAACTCCACACTGTCAGGTGAAAAGAAGCGGCTGGCGACTCCACACGTATCGGAGGAGGCATGTGGTAGTCTGCAGCCCTCCTTGGCTCAGCAGAGAGGGGTGGAGCAACGGCCGGGACGGCTCAGAAGAGTGGGGTAATTGGCAAAGTACAATTGGGGAGGAAAGGGGGGGCGGGAATCCCCCCCCCCAAAAAAAAACCACATAGCACACATAAACATGCGTATGCCCACAAACTAAATAAGAGTCACGCAAACCACAAACGCATGCACACAGAGACATCTACTGTCCTGGCAGGTGATTTTGTAAACAAAATCTGTTAAGTTGCTACCACCGATGGACATCAGCAACCATGTTTAGTGGAACGGCACGTAGAATCAACTCTACAGTATGAACACACACACACACACACGAGAGTGGACCACATATGGAGAGGAGGAGAGGAGAAAGCTGTTATACTTGGGAGACATCTGGCCTGTTCGAGGCAGATATACCTCCGCAGCACACAGTCTGTTTATGAAAACTCAAGGAGCCAAAGTGACTTAGCAACTTTAATATATTCTCTTCCCCAAGAGCAGAAGTATCATTTGTCCATGACTAAGCCTCTTTCATCTCACAGGGCGACTCACCACCCCACTCAAATTGACAGTTTGATCAAAAGAGACAAAGAAATTGAAAAGGGCTTTCCCCCTGGTGGCTGGGCTGTAACAACATGACAGCTAAATTAAATAACATTTTACTTTGCCTGCCTGCCGCCTGCCAATATCTTATCTCTCTGTCTCCATCTCTGTCTCTGTCTGCTTGTCTATCTCTCCGTCCGTCTCTCGTCTCTGTCTCAGCTCTCTTTTTAGACACGAAGTACCTCGTGAACCTGTCTTCTACCTCGCTCGAAAAAAAATGTTTGCGGGTGCGCGCATCTAAAAATATATATATGCCGCCGCAGCAAGATCTTCAAGATTTCACGTTTTTTATTTTCTGATTAACATTATAATCCTCATTGCTAGGAAAACTGGCAAAATATTTTTTTTCCTGCATCCCCCGCCCCACCGCTACCACCTCACATCTATCGCTTGGTATTGCCAATGCGGCCTCACTCAGGTAGGATTTAACAGGATAACCATCGACGGAGATTCGAGGAAGACGCGCTCTATTACTTTTAATGTGCTCACGCGAATCTCTCCCGATAAAAGTTTTCAAGTGTTTCTGGTGCGTCAGCTTGCTTTTCAGGGCTGCCGGTTTCGACATGATTCAGAAGAGTTAACTTTGGCTCCGCTGAGCCGGTTCAGCAGAGCTAAAACATCCAATCAGGGGTTTTATGTAGATAACATGTAACGTTAGACACTCGGCTGAAAATCCGCAATCAGTATACTGGGCCTCCTTCCAATTAGAGTTCAACACGATGCTCCCGTATCGTTATATTCACAACACAGTCACAGCGGTTCGGCTTTGCATTTGTGATACCATGCCCTTGTTTTCTCTCTGTCTCTCTCTCTCTCTGTCTCTCTCTCTCTCTCTCTGTCTCTCCCCCTCTCATCAGATCCACCCTGTCTTTCCAATGCAATAGCTCTCTGTTCTGAGTTTGAGGCTTAACCTTGTTAGCAGAAAACGGTCCAATTTGATTTGATCGGTATTCTGTCCTTGTGTCCTTGACTAGATTAGCATTTGTGTTCGCTCCGGTGCTTGCCTAATTGAATATTGGAACATGTTCTCCCTTGTTACCAAATGCTAACTTGGCTAATATTTGTATGGCTTTGCTAATGAGGGCACACACTGTTCTCTCGATCCCATGACACAGTATATTATAGTAGAATGAAATAAAATCTGTTCAGTCCAAGTGACCGTGCTATCAAGAAAACACGACTGGGGCTTTGACGATCATTTGAACCATAGGATGCAATTTCGGGTTAAGTGGTCAAAGGCAAAATAAATCTATTTCACTGAAATATCAAAAACTGTCCCTAAAAAGTAGCAATGTAATTCACTTGTAGAGCTAAATTAACAAAACTTTCCAAATACATGTGCTTCGAAACCCTTGTTTTTTGAATTTTATGAGCCTATATGTGCAAATTAGTTATATAAGCACATTTGTTTTGAAATACATATTTCTTCATCATAAGGTAGGGCCATATGTACTTTCTTAGAGCTCCCCTCTTGTACGAGCCTCCACTATTAGTGACGGCGAGTGTATAAACACCCAAAGTTACTCAAAATGATGAAGAGAGAACAGGTTGATACTGGATGAGGAAGAGGCAATTTAAAAGATTGATAAGAGTAGGAAGGATGATGAAGGGCTCGCTTCAAAATGAGGGCTTCTTTTTATCCGGCAGATATTGTCTGTCCTAAAACGTCTACATTAGTCTGAAAAGGACAATAGATGTATGCAAAGACTACGCTGCAGATAAATGCACTTACCTGCCAGAACTGACAGTAAAGCTCAAAGATTCCCATATGTACACACAGACACACACAGGTACATGTGTGTGCAAACACACACACACTCAGCAATGCTCATTAGTTCAGCTAGCTAGTATAGCACACTCTCAAAGTGCTTTCTGAACCAACTGGCCAATTATCCATGTGCAGAAGCAAACCAGTGAACCTTCTTAGCTGGCCACCAATTACTGTTCAATCTGATATGGCCTGTAACAGATTCCCATGCTCTCTCTCTCTCTCTCTCTCTCTCTCTCTCTCTCTCTCTCTCTCCCTCTCTCTTTCGCTCTCTCTCCCTCTCTCTCGCTGTCTCTGAGACACACACACACACACACAGAAAGAGAGACAAAAAGAGAAAGTTGGTAGTCTGTCGTACCAATTCTTTATGTCCAAAGAATTAAGAATGAGTGACTGACAGAGGGCATGGCCAATTGGAGTCATGAGAGCGTGTTATTACTCTTACTCATGTGGTCACTGCCATGATGAGGGTCATGTTGGATTACTGCACTTAAATTTGAATGATTGACAGGAAGTGTGGTGGGGCCTTTGCCCCCCCCTGCCCCTTTGTTTCAGCTCTTAAACAGAGATATGTCTGACTCCTGCCCTCAAATATCAGTAATCACAGGACCTCAGGGCCAGACACGGAGAGGAGCCGGGAGGGGTATTTGTGGCCATATCAGCCCAGGGGAATCATAACCTCAGGGGAATAAACAGCCATCAATTTCCCCCCAGCTTCCCTTCCTTTAAAGCACAAGAGACAATGGCCGTCCATTTCTGCTCCCTCAGGGGCCAAAGTTCCAAATTACAGTCATTATCTCCTTAAGGCCTGTCCTGTCAACAAATAGGCCCGTCCCAAAGCTGATATGTATCTCCTGCAATAACTTGATCTGGGAAGAAAAAAAGAGATCTGTTTGCCAAACCGTTTATAGAACTGCCATCTTTGGCGGTGGACCTCACAATACAGGGCCGCCCCAGGGAGAGGTTTTTGGTCAGATGTTTTTTTTTAGCAACTGTTTGTTTTAAGCAGGGTTCAATGTGGTATAAAACCAAACAATGGATTTCGTTGAGGTTTCCAATGGCCCTCCAGAGATGATGGGAATTGTTTAATTTGATAGCGGCTTGGCAGACCAAAACTGGGACTGTATTCACCTACATGCTTGTTGTTGTCATTGGTGTGAAATCCAAGGAATCTTATGGGAGTTTCACTTGAGAGGAATGATGGCACATTGTCAAACTGCTCCACCTCCATTCCCCATAAGAATAGCTTATAGGATTCCTTCCTGAACGAGGATCGTATTTACATTGTGTGTCTGGTTAGAACTGTAATGGGTCCAATTCAATCTCATAATAAATGAATGAGTGACTCATGGCTTTGTGGTTCTGTGCCATGCCCGGGCTGCAGTGGCTGTCTGATTTTTTTTTTAGTTTTGATTTTTTTTTTCTGTAATGCCATAGTTGCAAGGCTTACCCTCCATGCATATACCCCCAAGGAATTTGGCTTGCAGAGAATGTCTCACTGTGATACAACAACAAACACCAAGAGGAAAGGAAAGTTAACTCGGACGAATACCACTGCCTGTTGTTGTCAGTGTTGTTTTGAGGCACAGTGTTTGCCAGATGTGTTATTCCTTTATGCATTCACATGTAATTCTGCAAGGGTTGATTTTGTGACATACCATCATGTATTTGAATTTGTGGCACTTTCAATTTAAAGGCAATCGTCAGTGTTTCTCACAATGCTATTGAAAAGTGCATACAACGTTCACAAGAATTCAGTAGAGTACATACAATTGGTCTTATTACTTGAATGAATTACTGAGCAGAGACCCACATATCCCCATACCTATCCAGGTAAAGCCAATGGGAATGTCCAGTGGGAGGAGGACTCGGCAGAGAGCGTTCCATCAAACCCAGTCAGGATAGCCTTTGTCTTGGTGGTCCATGGAAGAGCCTCACGCCAGTTTCAACGCCTCTTCAAAGCCATCTACCACACCTCCCACTACTACTACATTCATGTCGACCAGGTAGCCAAATATTTGATGTGCTTCAAAGACACGATCAATACAGTACTCCCAACACCTCCCTTTTGTAAAACCAACTGAGCTCTTGAAATCTGATCTGTTTCATCTATTGACTTTCACTGATCTGTTTCAGTAAAGAAATTGAAGTCATTAGGTTATTTAAGTGAAACCTAATATTTTATCTGATCGCTTATCCTCCCTTCCCAGCGCTCCAATTACCTTCACAGGCAGATTCAGACCCTGGCTGCCCAGTATGTCAACGTGAGAGTCACCCCGTGGCGCATGGCTACCATCTGGGGCGGTGCCAGCCTGCTAACCATGTACCTGCGTAGCATGTCTGACCTGCTGGCCATGAGAGACTGGAGCTGGGACTTCTTCATCAACCTCAGTGCTGCTGACTACCCCATCAGGTAACCGATAAGGAGGAACTCACAGCCACAGTGGCCTAGTCAAAGATAATGGAGGGGCTCTTCAGGTTAGGCTATCATGTGACATGGAATAATTTTGAGATCAATCCTATATTATGAAGAACAGGGGTTTTGGTGGGCGGGAGGCTAAAATATGTGTTTACCTCTGAAAAGGAGGAAACCTGTTTTGCATTTAAGTACGCTTTTACATGTGGATAAACACTTGACCGTCTCTTTAGCCAATAAGGCGGAAATCCAATACACTATAGAGTTGCCCCTTGTGGTTGACTGTTCGCTTTAAACAGTCGCTCCAAATCAAGCAGATCAATGAAGTAGGACCTCTGCCGTTCTTCCAGCACAGCTCATTTACATGTTCTCTCTCACATCCTTGTTTCCTCGCCTTGCACTCCATTGAATAGGTTATATGGTGAACTGATTACAACTTAATTGCCCTGGATCAATGCCTATTGACTTCACCAGTCAGCTGTGGTCTATACTGTCCAAGAGGCATCCCTCCGCTGCAACCCCTCCCTTCTAAGAAAGGAGAAGACGAGGACTGTAACTAAATGACTTTTAAGTCCAGGCATAAATGTACTTGAAGTCATGAAATGGCCTACTTGAGAAGCTGTGATATGTAGTTTTATGTTTGTTGTCCCTCTGGGACATTTGCTAGGTTTTTAAAATGTCTCTACGAGAGTGTGACGTTTCATGAATTAGCACTGAAGCCGGTTTGGTATGGGCCTCATTATTTTTTTTCGATTCCCCCCCCCCCTTTTTTCTCCCCAATTGTACTTGGCCAATTACCCCACATTCCGGTCACTGCTCCACCCCCTCTGCCGATCCGGGGAGGGCTGCAGACTACCACGTCTCCTCTGATACATGTGACCAGCCACTTCTTTTCACCTGACAGTGAGGAGTTTCACCAGGGGGACATAGTGCATGGGAGGATCACGCTATCCCCCCCAGTTCCCCCTCCCCCCAGAACAGGCGCCCCGACTGACCAGAGGAGGCGCTAGTGCAGCGATCAGGGAACATACCCACATCCAGCTTCCCACCTGCAGACACAGCCAATTGTGTCTGTAGGGATGCCCGACCAAGCCAGAGGTAACACGGAGATTCGAACCGGCGATCCCCGTGTTCGTAGGCAACGGAATAAACTGCCATGCTACCCAGACATGAGCCTAATTTTTTTTCACATATCATTGCACAACACATTAGCGTGAATATTCCTACTTGCCAATCTAGCAGTTAGCCGTAAGCAAGTAAATTGGGTCTGTGTAGACAATAGTGGCAGATAGTAAACTAATGCAAACAAAGTCAGCGCTGTAATCCGTTGTGTTCACTGTAGCCCACGCAATGTCACAGTCCACCGTCCACCTTGTCAACTTCTACAACAAATAAATGAAAAATAAATTAATGGAGAAAAACACAGTAAAACTATGCCTATGTTTTAACAAGCAATATGATGGAGAATTTTTATGCAGACATTTCCTAACATTAATAGGGAGTCTCGCCAGGTCGTCTCCAGCCGTTTTGCAAGTTTATTAAGTAATCGTATGATGAAAACTGAAGGAAAGTCCCAAATCTATCTCATCGTGTCTTCTCTACTCATTATTTGTGATGAAAGTTGAAAATCTTTAGGGACGAATTTAATCAAGTTTTGTTAAAATGGCCTTTTTTCTCCACCTTTTTGTTTTTTCAACGAAAGAAACAACCGTGTTTCAGAAACTGAGGGATGAACCAAGCCATGAGTATAGTGAACCGTTATGACCTTAATCTCTACTGAGACCAATTAAAATGCTCCTACTAAGACAAGAGTTATCTCTGGTGTGCTGCCAGATGTCCAGTAGTCGCTTTCGCATGTGCTGCAATGCCCACTGGAGATACAGGAGACTGGATGCGGTGTCTCTACAGCTGGAGGCAATATGGAAGGGGACTGTGGGCTTTTCAAAACCCATCCATGGTTGTTTATATAGAATAAGTTAAGGGTTGTATTCACTTTAATGTTGATGCTGCGTAACACTTTGTGTGTGCGTGGGCGCGCGCGCGTGCGTGTCTACGTCTCTATGTGTGTGACTGTATTTTCCTTGTGTGTTTGCCCCATTGTGTGCATGTCTGAGTTTATGTTTTGCTGTCTGCATAGTTCAGTCTTTCTGCCTTCGTACATGTGTACATATTTATCCCCCTGTCTTTGTCTCTCACTCTGCCTCCTTTTTCCCACTGTCTGCCAGTGTATGATTAAAAGTGTTTGTGTGTGTGTGTGTGTGTGTGTAGCGAGTGTGTGCGTGCGGGTGTTCTGAAAGGCTGCTCCCTTTCTCATCTTTTACCTCCTCATTTGCATCTGGGTAATGTTGCTGAGAAAAGGGCTGACGGTCGAGTTTTTAAAGCCCCATCTGTTGGGAAACGAAACGATTGATGGAGCGAAGGAGGGAGCTGAGAGGCAGAAACGACAGGGAGGAAGCAAGGGAGTGAGAATAAGCAGCCGCTGAGGGGAACTAGTGGGCAACTTGCATGTGTTTGTTTAGCGTAGTATGGAAATATGTAAATCCTGTACCTGGATGTTTGACAAGAAAGTGCATTTGTAGCCTTGGCTCACATTTGACCAGGTTGATGCGCTGCATCCTACAGTTACTGAGTTGGACCTTCAAACTACACGCATAAGCCGAGTGGAGGGAGAGGGCCCGTCAAGTGGAGAGCCCAGGTTCACGCTCATATGACAGCACCTGCTAACATGTCCTTCAGCAAAACAATAAATTATTCTCAAACTCTACAGGAGCGTATCTGTGGCTGAGGTTTGGCTGTGACCTTTCCGTGGATCCGCCAACAAAAAAAAAACAACCTTTGTAGAATCTGGATGCTGAGTTCACATAGATACTTACTGCAGCACACGTTCCTGTCACGATTTGCTTCTGTCACACAGTCAAACTTTCCTCTAATCTTATTTAATCTAAAATGATTCAGGGGCGGTGTCCGGGTAGCATAGCGGTCTATTCCATTGCCTACCAACACGGGGGTCACCGGTTCGAATCCCCATGTTACCTCTGGCTTGGTCGGGTGTCCCTACAGACACAATTGGCTGTGTCTGCAGGTGGGAAGCCAGATGAAGTTATGTGTCCTGGTTGCTGCACTAGTGCCTCCTCTGGTCAGTCAGGGCACCTGTTCGGGGGGGGGGGGGATAGCATGATTCTTCCACACGCTACATCCTCCTGGCGAAACTCCTCACTGTCAGGTGAAAAGAAGCAGCTGGCGGCTCCACATGTATCGGAGGAAGCATGTGGTAGTCTGCAGCCCTCCCCAGATCGGCAGAAGGGGTGGAGCAGTGACTGAAATAGCTCAGAAGAGTGGGGTGATTGGCTGGATGCAGTTGGGGAAAAAATGGGGGGGAAATCCAGAAAAAAGAATAATTCTGGGGACAACTACAGAAGGAATAATATAATGTAAAATGTCCGAAGGCTATTCCAGTCGAATACTCACTACTCATGTAGTAGATGGGTAGGTTTATTTTCACAGTCATCCATGCCTTTCTTCACACTGATCATGAGGCTCCAGCTTGCCATCTATGCTTCAATGCAGTTAGTGGTGGACGAATCCACAATCCTTATTCAGTGCAAAAAAAGCACTCCACAGCTCAGCCAAAGCTAACGTGATGCTTCAGCAGTTTATCATAGTGATTTCAAGTGGTCATAAAAATTTGCTGTCATTTTTCTTATGTTCATTTCCGGACATTTCCTACCATGCTACTTGCTGCAACACAGCCTACAAGCGATTACCAGCAGGAGTCACTCCATCACGGCACAGCAATAGAAATGACTGTAATTTTCTAAAACAATCTCTCACATTCGTTACTGTGATAGACCGCTGTACCATCATGTTAGCTTTGGCTGAACCATGAAGTGCTTTTTCCTTTTTTTGTTTGCGCTGAATTGGGATTGTGGATTTATCCCCCATTAAACTGCATTAAACTGTAGATGGCAAGATGGACCTGCATGTCGAGTATGAAGAACAGGATGGATGGCTGTGAAAATGAAACCTACCCATGTACTGCATGAGCAGTGGGTATAACATTGGCATAAACCTCAAACATTCAAAATATTGATCAACTGCAATAACCCTGCAACCTAGTTTATTATGCTTCACTTGCATCTTTGATTAAAAAAAAATCGATAAGTTATAACCTTATCCTCCGACTAAGCCTTGAACCCGCTTGTCCGACAGTATCTCCTTTGCAGCTACACTACTTTCTCCTTAATTCGGCATCGAATTCCTAAAGCTTTTCACAACAGACCCTGGTCAAAATGGAGACTTCTTTTCTCTGTGACCCGGCTCCAGTGGTGGAGCCAGGAATGCAGGGGGCTCCCCTACCCTGCCCTGCCTATAGCTGTTGTTATCAGTGGGGCTGGAGACAGGCATTATTTCCCCTCTAATTCCCTGATAATGTCTGGTCTGCCGCATGGATGACTCTCAAAGGCAAACCTAGAGCCCCTCACACTAGTGGAGGGGCTGTGTCCGGGAGAGAGGGGGTAGGATGGAGATGTGTTGTGGTTTGTGTGTGTGCGTGTGTGCATGTGTGTGTGTGTGTGTGTGTGTGTGTGCGTGCACGCGTTTCACCGAAGCTCTATGGGATAAAGTACATGCCCAATTTGTCAGCGACGAGCTCTCTCCTCGAGTTCTCATACACTCCTTCTTCAGGCCTTTACTTATTTATTCCTCCAAGCCTGCTTTTATAGACAGCTGCCTGGAGTACATTGGAGACAGCGATTACATACAGGCCTCATATCGCCAACAATTTTTCACCTTCTTTACACATTATTTGGTCCCAGATCATCTACGGTGTGTGTTGTCAAGGCATATATCTTCATCCATTAAGCCATTTTATGAGCTACTTTGGTTTTACTCTGTAAGTGATAGCAGACATTATCCCTCATGTATAAATAAAGTTTTTATAACCCGTACAAAAGAGCCACCTCATTTGATAACTTTTGTTTTTTCAAAAATAAATGAGAAAACATTTTTGTTAATTTGAAAGTTCTCGGGACAGAGATAATAAGTTTATGACAATGATCCATCTTTCGTTCGTTTGGCATAACAATGTGCATACATAATCTGTCAGCCCTGGGATTTAACTCTTACTGTCTGCATGGCATATTCAAGTGTCTTCAAATAAAAAGGGCAGGATATGAATTCAACATTAAGACTATGACATTTAAACAAGAGAACAATTATGAAGTATAATCAGCAATTAAGGAAGCAGGTTTTTAGTTTGCAGGTTGGGCTGAAAATTAGAAAAGCGCACATGCAAATGTGTGTGTGCACATGCACGTGTGTGTGTGTGTGCATACGTGCATGTGTGCACACCAGAGAGAAAGAGTTTGTGTGTGTGTGTGTGTGTGTCTGGGTTAATTTGTGTGTGTGTTTCATGTAGACAGAGTGACAGAGAGAGAGCCACCACAGGGCCGACAGTAAACAAACTAGACCCTGTGGACTGGGTGACCATTCAGGTGGCAAATCTAGAGCTTGACCTGAATTCCCCCCGGCTGAACGCCTGCCCGTTGGTGTGCAGTGCAGGTGTGTGCGTAGCGTATGTGAAAAAGACAGAAAGAGCCCCACAAGCTTTGTTATTATTATTATTATTATTTTAGGACCTAAATAGAAAGACAGAGTAATGAAATTTCCCTGGTATCACTGTAAAATCGTAAATATTTCTGGAATAGTTCATAGAGGAGATCCCTCCTCTGTTGCTCCCCCTGAGGTATCTTCCTATTTTTTCTCCCTGCTAAAGGTTTTTTTTTTACGGAGTTGTTCCTTATCTGATGAGAGGGTCTAAGGACAGGATGTTGTGTTGCCGTTAAGCCCACTGAGGCAAATGTGTAACTTGTGATATTGGGCTATACAAATAAAATTGACTTGACTTCATATATAATGACGTATCGGAAAGCTTTTTTTTTTGGATTCCCCCCCTTTTTTTTTTCCTCCGCGATTGTACCTAGTGAATTACCCCACTCTCCAAACCATCCCGGTCACTGCTACACCCCCTCTGCCGATCCGGGGAGGGCTGCAGACTACCACACGCCTCCTCCGATACATGTGGAGTCACCAGCCGCTTCTTTTCACCTGACAGTGAGGAGTTTCACCAGGGGGACGTAGCGCGTGGGAGGATCAAGCTATTCCCCCCAGTTCCCCCTCCCCCCGAACAGGCGCCCCGACCGACCAGAGGAGGCGCTAGTGCAGCGACCAGGACACATACCCACAACTGGCTTCCCACCCGCAGACATGGCCAATTGTGTCTGTAGGAACGCCCGACCAAGCCGGGAGTATCACGGGGATTCGAACCGGCGATCCCCGTGTTTGTAGGCAACTGAATAGACCGCCATGCTACCCGCACGCCTAATGTAGCTATTTTCTACATTTAGGATGCCCATTTATTTTATCTTGTTAATGTAATCGCATCTAATTCGTATTTCTATGTTTTGGGAAGTTGGCTGGTCTCTTGGCTGATGGTTGAATGGAGATATACTGAAAGAGACATTGTGTGTGTCTATAACCGCTTAGTATCAGCCAGGCTTAATGTCTATGGACCTCCTAAGTTAAGCCCCCAGGCTGTGAAATTGCTTCTTCAAGAGAAAATGACATTAATATGTGGTGTGCGCCCCCCCGCACATACACACACATACGTACATGCACACACACACAACACACACACACACTGATCCTCTAGCCTTTAGCCAGGGCCTTGCTGCTCTTTTAGCAAGGCAAACAGAGCCATCAGAAGAGGCAGGAACAGGCTCCAGCACAGAGGAGATGTGAGAGCTATTGACTCGGGCATGCAGCAGACTGCAGAGAAAGGCCTTTAGCTGCTCCGCTCCGTCCATGAGGGACTCAAGTGCGCTACAGTGTAATAGCTGCATGAATTCATGAAGTTATTGGTTAGGATTGCTTTCGTTGGAGGCCGAGTAGTCTCGGCAGCTTGAAGAGAGAAAATTGGGCGAGCGCCACGGAAAACTGAGAAGTTTGCAAGTGAAAAAAAGAGGCAGCGTGTAAGGTGCTACTCTGATCGGTGTGACTCGAGGTCCATGTCCCTTGTGTTTTGTGCATTTGTTTTGTCTTTTTACTGTTTTATGTAAGCAATCGGTGTTTTAGACAGCGATGCCTTTAATGGCGAAACTGTAAAAAAAAAAAAGTCCTTCAACTCCACTGCGGTAGATCATTTTGAATAAGAAACGAGTTTAAACGCTGCGCTTTTATGTTTGTTGCACATATCGTAACTTTGTTTTCCTGTTTGCTATGTGTCTTTGTTTTGTTTTTTTGTCTTAGATCGCTTAGCTTTTTATTTTACCTTGTGACTTATATCGTTTGATAGGCAATGCAGTTTTCTGAAGCTGAGTCTGAACTTATTATGAAATGTTTTTATGTCAAACTCTTAACTTCTTCGTCAGAAGTCAATCTCTTGGGTATCCGGGGAGCGTGACAGTCTTATTTCGTTGCCTACCAACACGGGGATCGCTTGTTCGAATCCCCGTGTTACCTCCAGCTTGGTCGAGCGTCCCTACAGACACAATTGGCTGTGTCTGCAGGTGGGAAACCAGATGTGGGTATGTGTCCTGGTCGCTGCACTAGGGTGGGGTCGGGGGTGCTGGGGGGAATAGCGTGATCCTCCCATGCGCTACGTCCCCCTGGCGAAACTCCTCACTGTCAGGTGAAAAGAAGCGGCTGGTGACTCCACATGTATCAGAGAAGGCATGTGGTAGTCTGCAGCCCTCCCCGGATTGGCAGGGGGGGTGGAGCAGAGACCAGGACAGCTCGGAAGAGGGGTAATTGGCCAAGTACAGTTGGGGAGAAAAAGAGGGGAAAAAAGCCCCCCCAAAAAAAGAAGTCAATCTCTTTTTCGTCTTCGTGATTAGGTGATGCTAATGACATGATTTTTTTTCCAGGACCAATAACCAGCTGGTGGCCTTCCTGTCAAAATACAGGGACATGAACTTCATCAAGTCCCATGGCAGGGACAATGCCAGGTGTGATGCACACAAACACGTTTATTCATAGACAATTTTTCTTTTCATCCCCTCCATTCATGTTTCTAACTCTCACTTTCACACACACTCCAACACTTGCGCGCACACACACGCGCACACACACACATGCATGCGTGCATGCACACACACACATGCACACACACACTGATTTGAACAGAACATACTCCTGCCAGCACAACGCAGTCACTGGGTCATAATCCAATTAGCTTCCATCTGTGGCTTCATTAATTAACCTTCTTGGTGGTGTAATGTGGTGAGGTCATCGCTCGCCAGGCCATCGCTGCTCTGCCACAACTCTGCAACCTCTCACACTCAGGTGACAAACCAATCCTCATCCCACACTGCATGAAACCAGCCCTTTTGTTGTATGAGTTGTGTGTGAATCAGAAGCTATGGCTGAAGTGTCTTTTGGTGAGTTGCGTATAAAAAAGGATATGGCAGGATATCAGTCTGCATTCAGGAAATAACTTTCCCTTCAAGCTTTAATCATTGCCACAATGAGAGCAAAGACAGGGCTGATCAGTCATGTACGAATCGAATACCAATGATAACAATTATAATAATGTCGGTCACCTTTGAGAATGTTTTGATGGCTAAAATAAATTGGAAATCAAGGGCCCTTATTATATTAGATTTGGAAATGCTTGAGTGTGCATTAGAAGAAGAGGGGATTTTGATTAAAGTAACATTATGCAACTTTTTTTTACCTTAAAATAACAGCTTCATAATCATTTTGATGATACTCTGACTTGTAAGAGGAAGAATGGGGCCTCTGTCATTCCCACTCCACGCCCCAAACGCCTGTTCTTGCACTATAGAACTTGGGTTGAGCGGGTACGACCCCCCATTCTACTCTGCTTCTGATTGCCTAGTACTCCTTGCCTTCGTTGGTTGGTCACATGAGGAGTAAGCTTGATTAGGGTTAGGGTAAGAATATCAGGTTAAGCCAATCAGAGGCGGAGTAGGGTGGGTCATGACTTCGCCATTCTAGGAAAAAAAATATCGCTCGCAGGAGGTCTTGTACTCCTTGACTATACAACCCAAGTTACATAATTGCACAATGTTGCTTTATTGCAGGGGTGGCTAACCATGTGCCGTGCATGTGTATGCAGGTTTTCATTCCAGCTGGACTCCACACCAGGTGATTTCACTGGGATTTCACTGATTAGCAACCCTTCAACCAAAGAGGAAGAATGTATCAGTGAAATCACCTGGTGTGGACTCCGGCTGGAATGAAAACCTGCATACACATGGCTCTCCATGGCACATGGTTAGCCACCGCTGCTTTATTGGTGAAAGAAAGCCTAAATGTGTGTGTGTGTGTGTGTGTGTGTGTGTGTGTGTGTGTGTGTGTGTGTGTGTGTGTGTGAGAGAGCTGTCAGTGCATTTTCGTGCATATGCGTTGCATTGCCATCGGTTTGCCCACATACTTTACGTAACACTTACATGTGTCCTAGCGGGCACTGCTGCATTAATAAAACCAAATTACACAAGAATGGCCAAAGAATTCTGGAAATGGAAACAAAGAAAACAAACGGCAACAAAAATTAAGCTTGAAAACACATCCATCCATCTATACAATCCAAAGCAGGATCGCAGGGAGCATTAAAACGCTTGTAAATACTCCTTATGAATCCCTGGTAAATATCCATTGTTGTTTTGTTCTGTGTTTTGTTGTTCCGTGTTTTATTCTGTCTTGTGTCTGTTTGTTTGTGATGATGACTCCCGTGTCCCACTCCGGTGTTCAGTTTTTGTGTTGATGTCTCACTATCAAATATCCTTCCATGCTCAGCCAATCAGCATCGGTATTATGAACACCAACAGATGCAGTGGACATGCTTTTGAAATTTTGAAGAAGCAAATGTAGCAGCCATGGTTACCCAGAAACCCCTCCTATACATCACATCAAATGGACATTGATATGTACCTATGCAGAAGCATGTCCCAGTCTTCAGCTGTCACCTCCCAGGACACATTCCACTGTCTGCCTTGGCCGACATGAACTTGACTCCAGCCGACTGGCTTTACACTTGACATATTCACAGGAGTAACACCATCCATTATGTATGTAGACGCTGTAGAGTGTCACTTACCCCAGCCGTCAAACTATAGATCTGTTTTGTTATTTAAAAGTTGGAGCCATTCTGTATAATGATGCACAATATTAACATTTACATTGCTCATTATTGTTATTTTTTTAGATTCATTTGATATGTCCCTTATATCTTCAAAGGTAATTGTAGAAATTGTGGAATTCAGCCCCACATTTAAACACATAGGTTACTGAAATTACCGATATGTTCAATGAGGAGACGACTGAGAGTAACCCCAGCAAATTGGATGTGTGTGTGTGTGTGTGTGCGTGTGTGTGTGTGGGCTAATATGCATGTGTGTGCATGTGCATATGTGGTTACTAGGTTTATCCGCAAGCAGGGTTTGGATCGCCTGTTTTATGAGTGTGACACACACATGTGGAGGCTGGGAGACCGTAAAATCCCAGAAGGCATTTCTGTGGATGGGGGATCTGACTGGTTCCTACTCAACCGCATGTTTGTTGAGTATGTCATCAACTCCAAGGATGACCTGGTCACCAGCATGAAGCGTTTCTACGCCTACACACTGCTGCCTGCAGAGGTAGAAACACACACACACACACACACACACACACACACACACACACACACACACACACACACACACTACTAGCTTGTTCTGTCACCCAGACATAATGAAGAATTCCATACTGTGCTATTCTTTCCAAGAAAGCGTGGCATTATACTATGTGAACTTATTGAAATGGTGCAAAAAATGTTTAATCAGAGGCACTATAGGAACAGATAAGTAAAACAAATTTGAAAAGTTGGAAAAAATAAGAACGCAATGGCTAGTTGTAAAGGAATAATGCATGTCTTCCTGACCATGTTAGCTATTCTATGTCTCTGTTTCTACCATATTTTCTCTCAGGACCTGGCTGATGCATTCTTGAGTTTTGTCTCTGTCATTTTTTCTCTCTTTTAGTCATTCTTCCACACAGTACTGGAAAACAGTGCCTACTGTGAAAGTATGGTGGACAACAATCTGCGTATCACAAACTGGAACCGTAAACTGGGCTGTAAATGCCAGTACAAACACATTGTGGACTGGTGTGGATGCTCCCCCAATGACTTCAAGCCTGCAGACTTCCACCGCTTCCAGGTAAGAATTGTATATTTAGGGCGTCCGGGGTGGCATAGTGGTCTATTCCGTTGCCTACCAACACGGGGATCCCGGTTCGAAGCCCCGTGTTACCTCCGGCTTGGTCGGGCATCCCTACAGACACAATTGGCCGTGTCTGCAGGTGGGAAGCCGGATGTGTGTATGTGTCCTGGCTGCTGCACTAGCGCCTCCTCTGGTCGGTCGGAGTGCCTGTTTGGGGGGGGAGGGGGAACTGGGGTAATAGCATGATCCTCCCATGTGCTACGTCCACCTGGTGAAACTCTTCACTGTCAGGTGAAAAGAAGCAGCTGGTGACTCCACATGTATCGGTGGAGGCATGTGGTAGTCTGCAGCCCTCCCCGGATCGGCAGAGGGGGTTGAGCAGTGACCAGGATGGCTCGAAAGAGTGGGGTAATTGGACGGGTACAATTGGGGGGAAAAAGGGGGAAAAAATCCCCCCAAAAATAGAAAAGAATAAAGAATTATATATATGTTAAGTATATTAATAAAAACAAAACTAGTTTTCAGACAATACTCCCTAATATGTCACAATTCATTTTGTGAGAAAAATTAGCTAATAGATTCTCATTTTCATTCATTTTTTTCGACAAAATTCTGTATTAAACTATTAAGATAATGAGCAATAATACTGAATTACTTCCCCAGAAATAGACATAAATGCAGAGAATACACAGTTACATTTATTAGAATATTTCACTTTCCAAGCATTTTTTTTAACTTATGTATCTCGAAAACTTAACAGGAATGTAGGGACAATCAACGTCATATTCTCTACCCTCAGAGTTTGTCATGTCACCAGCAGCATGTGACCTTTATTTCCCAGCTTGCATTATCAACAACTGCAAAGAGGCAAAAGCAATACTTCATTAGCCTAACCCTAGACAAAAATAAAAACTATTGTTTTGTTCTCCTGGCCTTTGGAGTGAGGTACGGCTAGGTTTCCAAATCTGTTGGCTAATGCTTAATTACCAAGTGAAAATATGCTCTTAAAAGTTGAAATGCTCAAAGGTGGCAGGATACAGCTTTAAGTCATATTCTTCTTGTGCTCACGCTCGCTCTTTTTGTCTCTCTCTCCTTCCCTTCACATTTATTTCAAAGTCGTGGTACCAACCTCAGTCTTGCCTTCACAAGCTCTTACAGCCTTGAGTGTCACCACATTCTCTGCCGTTTCTGTGCCAACACATTACCGCAGGTCCTTGGCACCGCTGCAGGGTCTGGTTGGCACCCTGGTATCAGTGAGGTCCAATCCTGGGAACAAAGCAGTCTTGCCAGGAGCCGCAGACTATGGTATTAAAAGGATATCTCACACAGTGTGTTCTCTATAAGTGTTCATTTGGGCCATAGCGGCTGAAGGATGGACCTTATTTTCCAGAAAATTGCTTAAGTTAAGTGTTTGGTTTCCTATGTAATGGACTGTAATTTTCATGGACTCTGATGGTCTGGGGAGGAGTAGGGTGTAGTCTGTAATGGAGGGAGGTGTAATATGTGAAGAACGAGACATTATGCTGTCTTTCCTTTAGTGCCTTTTAGTTGTTAAATAACACTGTTAGTCATTTAAATGATGCTCCCAGGAGCAGTATTTGGTAAGTCTGTCTAAAAGCCTGGTTGTGACCAGCTTGTGCTCTCCGAGCACTAAACCAATGACATATCTGGGCACACAAGATCCGAGAGTAACTCACCCACAAAGAAAAACCTTGGCCTTCGTGGTTAAATCAAGTCCCACGGACTGATGAAGGGATCAATCTTTGCCACCCCCAGTATTTCTCAAGTGATGAACTGTACCTGAGGATGGGCGATTAATACGATGTACTGCACAGAATCATATGAGGCCACGCCAAATTTCTCCGGCCACTGCCCCAACACTGCCCCACTGTCCTCTGCAAGGTGATTAGCCCCCTCTTTTTGTAGTAGGTAGCACTGAGATGTTCAGCGCGGGTGTAACTAAACAGTAAACACCTTGGTGTCTGGAAATGAAAAGCTATCTTTGTGTGCACGCCAAGTTGTGGAGGTGGCAGTTTTCATGATGCAATGTCAAGCACACAACTATCAGCGTGGGATGGAGTGAGAGGATGAGAGGGGGGCTTTAAGGTGGCTGGGCAGTATGACAAAAAAAAAGATTTAGAACTGGTGAAACAGATGAAGAAATGGATATGGATCACTAAGATATAAAGAGGACAGTATTGCTCTACTTTGAATCAATCCGTCTTCTTACCCTCTTGGCCATACCATCATCTACTTGTGAATGCTGATGAGCTTTTGTTGAAAATGCTAACCAGGTAATGTCGCTGGTAGAATATGCTGTTAGCTCTCTGGTCCCCACAATGTTATTCTTGATGAAAAAAGGATTCTCTGCTCCACCAATTACTGTATGCCCAATTTCTCTTAGAGCTCCGCTGCTTCTCCATAGAGATGTTTCTCCACCCTGCCATAGGTACATAGATATGTAGAGACCCTGCCACTCCAGAGAAGTTTCCAGAGTGTCTTTGAGAGTCAATGTATTATGATTTTGTATCAAATTCAGAAAACTCTTATTTTTGTCCCATTGTTTCCTGTAGAAGACAGGAAGGAGTGGAGCACAGTCAGACACAGGGATGCTCTATATCAAGTTCAACAATCACATTAACAATAGAGTGCAATCTGATGTGCACTAAATAAAGGGCTGAAACTAATTAATTGACAACCTTCTCTTTCCAGAAAATAAAAAAATTAGAGAGAGAGAAGAGACCAAGTTTTATTTAATATTCATTTATACATCTACAATGAGAAGATACATTGCCCGTGCCAAAAATAACCCAGCTTGATTTTATCATGGTATGGCATTTCTATTTTCTGTCTTTTGCTCTCTCTCTCTCTCTCTCTCTCTCTCTCTCTCTCTCTCTCTTTCTCTCTCTCTCTCATTCACTATCACACAGGCACTATTTCTTAGTCTCTCTTTCACTTCTTTTTATCTCTCTTCTCCCTTCTTTGTCCTGCTGTTACCGCCCTCCTTCCCTATCTCCCTCCCTCACTGCCCACCATCATCTATCTCTGTAGCAAACAGCTCGGCCCACCTTCTTCGCCAGGAAGTTTGAAGCCAGTGTAAACCAGGAGATAGTGAATCAGCTGGATGCCTACCTGTTTGGACCATTTCCCCAGGGGACCCTGGGCCTTCATACCTACTGGGAGAATGTTTACGACGAGGCAGATGGTGTGGCCAGTCTGTCAGACACACAGCTCACACACTACCACTCCTTCTCCCGACTCGGCTTGGCCAGGGCCGTGGCCTCGCTGCAAGGCAACCCAAAGGATAATAGATGCAGGTCAGTCACATAAACACAAAGCAAATACACAAACACACACAGGGGGCTCTATTTTAGTGAAATTGGGTGCAGGTGCAGGCACATATAAGCGTGGCAAATATATGTTTGGTAATTTGGAGACCCTTTTGTCAATGTGCCGAGCTGCGCCTGTCATCAGTGCATTGCAATTGATAAAGAGGTTGAATTAGAACGAATTCATTATAAGCAGGTAGAGTTGGGACAAGCTTCAACTTGGTCGATCAAATCAACTCTTCTCAAACCGTTTAAATGTGTTGTGGCACAGCGTATTGTCATTTTAATGATGCAGAGAAAAAGATCAGTGCTGACCTGCCCTCCATTCAGGACTATCCACTTCCGCAAAAATGAACCAAGGTAGCAAAGACAAATATGACCAGAAAGTGTGTTACCATTGCTTGAACCCTGGGGATAGAGTCCTAATTTGAAACCTCGGCCTTAAAGGGAAACAAAAGCTTGCTGACTGCTGGAGTGCACGTCCTTATGTAGTTGAGAGTCAAATGTCTGATCTTCCTGTCTATCATCTTAAGCCTATGGATGGTTCAGGACCTGTCAAGGTCATGCACCATAATCATATGCTGCCATTGGGACAAGAAGTCAGACTGAGTACTGAGGTTGACTCCAAGCCTGCTCCTTCTCCAAGAGCCTTCAGGCAAAGAAAAGTAAAAGAGAGGAATCAAACTCCCAAGGTACACAGAGATGACTGCACCGCTGAATTGCTCCTGGGAGACCGATGTTCTTCAGACTCAGAGTCCGATTATGAGAATTATCCACAGGACTTGATCATGGACACTCCTGAGGAAATCTGCGAACAACCGGAACAAATTGCAATGCCCACAGCGTCCAATACACATACTACACCTGCTACGGAAGTACCAGAAGTTGTTGCCAGTTCAGAATCTTTAGAAGATCCATCTGCTCCAACGGAAGAG
This sequence comes from Lampris incognitus, assembly GCF_029633865.1. NCBI lineage: Eukaryota > Metazoa > Chordata > Actinopteri > Lampriformes > Lampridae > Lampris > Lampris incognitus. Next base: position 28,543,415 of record NC_079215.1, read on the forward strand.
AGTGCTGAGATAGTAGGTGACGAAAGGGAAGGAGAATGGGAATGTCCTGTGGACAGCATTTGCACTACAGACGAATCTGATGTAGTGAATCCAGGATCAGAAGTACGGAAATCAGACAGAGAGGGCTGTCATTCAAATGAATTCTTAACACTGTCAAATAAATCCAACCATTTCGAACATACTGTACTGTACATTGTACTGGTACACTCCGTCATGTCCATCTACCTCACGCATGTATGTAAAGTAACATACTAACATCTATTTCAGCATTTGTGATATATTCTTTATACCATTGCACTTTATCACCTCTTATTTCACCTGTATAAGTCAATCCTTGTGTATATATCTGAAGATTGTTGTGTTGTAGTGTTGTTATTCTATGTTAAGTACACTGTGAGAGCCATGAAACCGGAGTCAAATCCCATGTTTTTGCAAACCTATGGCCAATAAATATGATTCTGATGACAGATGAAGAGGGAATCGCATCAGAATGGCTCTGCATTACTACTCGATTAACTTGGAAGTATAATATTCAGTGGCCGTAAATTATTTCCCTGTACTGCCACCATCTTCCAATTATATACTCCATCTATATAGGTCATGACAAAACAAAATATACATTTGAAGCAGCACGCAAGAATATCCTTATTAAATAACCTGGCTGACATGTCTTACAAATTGATTTCAGTGTTGTCACATAATGCACAAGCCTACAGAGATTTGGAGACAATGCACACAATAGTTTAGTCTATAGAGTCTGACAAAGGAATGGATTTTCATGTCCAGATCCCATGAGTCAGTAAAAAAAGAAGAAAAAAAAATCTCCTGTCCTGGTCCACTCATGGGATTGATTGAAGAATAGACTTCCATCCCACAACATTTCGACAGGAGTTCCTTGATCCATGGGATTCTCAGCCAGATGTCAGGCTGTCCAGATGTCAGACATTTACTTTGTCAAGTTAGGTTGAATTTTCCATGCATCAGGATGAGTGAAAATTCATCGATTCACATCAAATTCAACAGCCACATGTTGAGGGATTTTTTTTCTGATGAACCAATAAAGAATGTTGCATTCAGTTAGTTGTTATTATTGGTTTAATGGTTTATGTCAGTGGGGTGATATGCGTAGGTTAACATCCATTGAAAACACATTTTGATAGATGTTCCCATGTGCCTGCACCTAGACTAATGCACAAACACAGCTCAATGTACCTGCATCTGTGCTTAGACATGATCTGAGCAAGTGGAGGCATAAGCAAGTGGAGGCATAAGCGCAATTTCAAGCCAAAAACCAAAATTATACTATGCCAGCAGATCTGCAGTAATACACCCCCAGCTGTGCCATGCCACCCATCTTGGCACATGGGGTTCCCTTTTGAGCCACGAAATTACCAAGCGGTCACATCCGGGGAAAAATGCACCTTGCGCTCCAGGAAATTGCCAATCAGCCAGTGTTTTTTTGTCTCCACTGGCTCTTCGCCAGCATGAAAATAAAGCCTCATGATCTAGCACTCACTGCACAGAACAAGAACTAATTTAATCTGATCTACATGCAAAGTAATGTTCTGTATATGAATATTTCTCGCACATAAATGAACCTGCACGCAGGCACCATGCGCACGGATACATATACACGCACACAGACCACATACACACTGAAATGTATTTGCATCCACACCCATCAACAGGTGCAGATCATACACAGAGACATGTCTTTATTCTCTTAAGCCAGACACACCCATGTTGGCATGAGAAGCTTCAACCTATTCAAAAGCTTTTGTGTCTGTGCTCATAAAATCTCTATATAAGACATTACGTGTCAGTGGTTCATCATTAGGGACAACAGATAGTATCAATAAGCTGCTGGGAACTCTGGGTAATGCGGTTTGGTCTGTAAGATGAAATGACATTTCAGTCAATTTTCCCTGTAGGTGATGAATCTATGTAGGTCATGGTGTTGGAAGCTGTCACTTGAGGCCAGTGTGTTATTAGTGGTACTTATACCACTTCCAAAGTGTCATTAGAGCATGCGTATGTGGCTAAAAGATGAAAAATTAAAAAACATACATGCAGTCCTCACCATTTCCATATTTGATGATGAGATGGAACATTTTTTTCAGCTTGATTTTTCACTTTAGTGAGAGTTGCAGCAAATTTATGGGCCTTTCAGAGCGTCATGATAACCGAGGTATTAAATGCTGGGTAAGTGTTTTATTTGTACTGTGAAGTCATAAAACACTGAAGCAAATTCAGCGAAGATTAGAAAAAGTCAGGGTGAGTTCCAAATTACTCATTTGGACAAGAAAGATATTAACCACAACCTTAAATGGAGAAAATGAAATGGTAAAAAAATACATTTAAGATGAGAGGCAAAGGGCGTCTGGGTAGCGTGGCAGTCTATTCCATTGCCTACCAACATGGGGATTGCCGGTTCGAATCCCCATGTTACCTGAGGCTTGGTTGGGCATCTCTACAGATACAATTGGCCGTGCCTGCGGGCCTGGTCGCTGCACATAGCGCCTCCTCTGGTCAGTCGGGGTGCCTGTTCAGGGGGGAGGGGGAACTGGGGGGAATAGCGTGATCCTCCCACACGCTACGTCCCCCTGGGGAAACTCCTCACTGTCAGGGGAAAAGAAGTGGCTGGCGACTCCACATGTATCAGAGGAGGCATGTGGTAGTCAGCAGCCCTCCCCGGATCGGCAGAAGAGGTGGAGCAGCGACCGGGACGGCTCAGAAGAGTGGGGTAATTGGTCGGCTACAGTTGGGGAGCAAAAGGTGGGAGGGGGTGAGAGGCAATGTGGATTGGGTAGAATAATGAAAGGGAATCCGAGGCCAAATGTTGTACGAGTGTCTTTTGTAGACAGCATTTCTAACAACATTTAGTGTCTTTCTCTTATAATAGCGTCACAACTGTATAAGGACTCAATGGCCTCCACGGTATATTCAGGACTAGTGTTCTGCTTTCTGCTGTTGGTTAGTTATTATGTGAGTCACTATAGTCGAGTTATTCTGCTGTAGAGGGTTCTTCTTGTTCCTGCAAGATGATGCCACTGATGCTAATTTCCCCCATTATAAGCTTTCGGGTTGCTTCGTTTTGGGATGCAGTGGGATGTCAGCTGAGTCGGTAGTTGCTCCACGTAAAGGGGGCTTCAGTAAGGCAAAGGGGCTGGTGCCGGTGCTTGGCTGCTGTAATTTGTGTGTTCTGTAGAGCCCTCCGGGTAGTTGAGTGGAGAGAGGAAGCATGTTTCCATCTGTCAAACCTAAAAACCACTCCATCTATGTGCTACAGCTGTTTCTACTCATACCCTCCATCTGTTAATAAAGAGTGAGAGCAACAGAAATGGGGGCTATTTGTTTGTGCATGTGTGTGCGCGCGCGTGTGTATGTGTGTGTAAGGAAGAGTTGGGGAATACAAGTCTCTCCATAATTGCCAGATAATGAGCGTGTTACAAAAGCATTAACTTTTGTGAAAACAAGCAAACCCCCCCCCAATCCTTTTCTACTCACGAGCCCAGTGTGTGTGTCAGCCTTGCAGAGGTGGGTCATCGAGTTGACGAACAGAGGGCGGTGTATCTTTGTATTTGCATTTGTATTTTTTGTGCACGCGTGCGCTTGTGTGCATGTGTTAGTTGCATGCATTTATTTGTATTTGTACCAAAGGACGTGTGCACGCATACGTGTTTGCTTATCTTGTTTGTTTGGGCGACTATATAGCTGTTTGTGTACCTGTTGCGTGAGTGCGTTTGCGGACACACAGAGATACGTGTGTACACATTCATGTCTGTTCTTATGTGCGTACTTATTTGGATGTGTGTAGAATTCAAATGTGCTTCCGACAGATGGTCGGGGCAGCCTGGGTAGGGGACCGGAGTGAGAGAGGGGGGGGATTTGGGCCTTCCAGCAGTCTGCAGTGACAAGGTTGGAAAGAGACATTGGGGGAGAGGGCCTGAATGGTGCTTCTATGTGATCTAAGCCCAGCCCCTATCCTCTGGCTCTGATATACTTGCAGCCCCTATTCGTCTGAGCGAGAGAGAGAAAGGGGGCACTATAGAGAGTAGATGGAAAGAAGGAGAATGGAGGAAAGAAAACGCAAGGGGAGGAAACAATAGGTAGGAAGACTTGAGCGGAGGCAAATGGAAAGAGAGATTAAGAAAGGAAGAGTGTATGGAGCGCCGTCCCTGTGGCTGTAAATATTTGCTGTTCTGCTTGTCAGGGTAGCATTTACCAGGACGGGTTGACTCCTGGTCCACAAGAGGAATACTGATGAAGCTTTGGGAACTGGGGAGCCAGGAGTGAAGGCGTGTTTGTGTTTCTGTGTGTGTGTGTGTGTGTCAGATTGGGTATCTTTGCACGTTGCACTTGCCTCTGTGTTTGAAAGGGGTGAACGGGGAAAGGAAAGCGTATTGGATGCCGACAGGGGATGCATGAGTCAAAGAGGTGGGGAAAGGGGGGGGTGTGGAGAGAGCAGCTGTGAAGTCTTCCCCAGCAGCGCCCATCCCAGCCCGTTTATTTTCCCAGAAGCTACACAGGCTGTCTGCCCCGAGACCCTCTGCTGTGTGTGCAGTAACATGAACTGATCAAGGGAACAAGACCTACAGCTTGCTTCAATTGAAACGATGACCCAAGTCACCCTTTCTCAACAGAGTAACCATATTTGATTGGTTGGTTTTGTGTGTGCATGTGTGTGTGTCTGTGTGTTGGTAAGCCAAGTAAGGTCTGAGTCTGATCTGAGGTCTTACTAAGCCTAACCATAATCTATTCCTAGTAGACCATGACTACGACTGCTTTGTCAGTTGGCCAAGACGGCTGCAGTCTGGGTTCTCCCTGACCCCCCCCCCTCCTCAGAGCCTTCTGAGCACATGTCCAACCAACTAATACTTGTTTTATCAAAACAGTTATTTCCAAGGGAGCTTGGACTCAAAAATGAAAGAATTGGTAAACTGTACACCCTTGCATCATTATCCACTCTTCTCTCTACACAATAACACACAGGCATAACAAAGCATGCGGTCTTGTGTAAACTGCGATATGTGGAACTTTTATGAACCAGAGAAATAGGATTCGCACACTAAAATAAACGATGCAACACAGATTTATTCCACCATGGTTAATGTTCAGCCAAACACTCCAAACTAAATTCTACTAAAGTTCTAGTGAAGACTGTTTGGTTGAAATGTTAACCATGCTGGGATAGATCTGTTCTGGAGTCGGTCTGCGTTGGAGCATCAATTCTAGTGTGTGAGTCCTGTTTCTCTGATCGACTTTCATTCCTTTGACTGCACCTTAAGATGTTGTTTGGTGTGCATGCGTCTTTAGTACACTATTTGGTGACTTTTATTAACCACTAAAATATACTCTCATTATATACTCTAAATGTACACTCATCAATGTTATATGTAATTGGCTAATTGGTCAAATTAGATTCCACAGAATGATATAAGCTCAGAAACTTGTCACTTCAATTATCACACAGCTATTTCAGTTTTAAGATATACAAGTAATTCACCAAACCTCAAAATCTCCCATGCTGGACTTTTTTCTGTCTTAGAGGCTGAGACTAATAATGCAAAATTAGCAATGTGAGATGCATGTATGATAACACAGCAGTGGCTTACAAATAATAGTCACAATATACATGTACTAGCTTTAAAAATGTTCCTTAACAGGTGTCTGGGTAATGTAGCAGTCTTTTCCGTTGCCTACCAACATGGGGATCGCCGGTTCGAATCCCTGTGTTACCTCCGGCTTGGTCGGGCGTCCCTACAGAGACGGTTGGCCATGTCTGCAGGTGGGAAGCCGGATGTGGGTATGTGTCCTGGTTGGTGCACTAGTGCCTCCTCTGGTCAGTTGGGGTGCCTGTTCAGGAACTAGGGGGAATAGTGGGATCCTCCCATACACTACGTCCCCCTGGACAAACTCTTCATTGTCAGGTGAAAAGAAACGGCTGGTGACTCCACATGTATCGGAGGAGGCATGTGGTAGTCTGCAGCCTTCCCCAGATCGGCAGAGGGGGTGGAGCTGGACCGGGATGGCTCGGAAGAGTGGGGTAATTAGCCAAGTACAACTGGGGAGAAAGGGGGAAAAATCCACACAAAAAAAGGTTCTTTACAAATAAGACTCATTGTAGAGCAGAATAAACTGCAGGAAAAACTAAGAAAGGTGGGTTTTTAGTTGTCTCATTATGACAAGAGTAAATAAGCAAGAGCTAAATAAGCAAATTGCGAGAGCACATCTTTCACCAATCAGCCTATGTACATTTTTTTAAGCAACATGTTGCCTGTTGCATTGGAAGGGAGGTCATTGAATTAATGTCCACCTTTTTTGCACAATCATGGAGCAAGCTGGCAAAACCTTAACCTTCACCCGGGGCATAAATAAGCATCAAGCTGTGTTAGCATTTCTAAAACCGGCCCCATCCAGTCCCTATTCAGACAGAGCTAGATACTCCTCTCCTCTTACACAGTTGGCCTTGACAAGCGGCATACTAGCTATACCAGAAGGTATCAGGTGTGCTAATGGATCCTCTTTCAATGCTCTATGGGTTGGCAGGTATTTCCCCATGGGTCATCCGGTGTCGGTGCATCTCTACTTCCAGTCAGACCAGTTCCAGGGCTACTTGGTCAAGCATCATGCCACAAACCTGGCGACCAGCAAGCTGGAGACCCTGGAGACCTGGGTGTCTCCGAAGAAGAACTTCAGGATAACCGCCCCTCCCAGCAGCACCTTCAGCCGGTTGCACTTTGCTGAGGTCAGTCTATATGTTGTCATATGTCACTTATTAGGAACTATTAATTCATCTGTTAGACTGCCATTCAAGACACCATTTGATATTGTTCTTTCTCTGCTTGAGTAAGTGAGCTTCATTTAAAGCCATAAGCCTCAAATAGATAAAAATCGGGTAAAAAAGAAAAAAAACCTTTTATATATATATATATATATATATATAGACATGGAGACATATTCCTCTCTGTGGCAGCCTTTGTAAGGCTTATAGTGCTGCAAGTCCAGGTTAATTAAGCGGGTGCCTGTAATGGCCTTGTAAAATGTAAATTGATTGAATTCATCAGAGCTTATATGGATGAGTGCGTCATGTGCTGCTTATTTGTCGATTCCTAATAAAATGTCTTCTCACCTTCACACTGGAATGAGTCTCTTGATTGTCTTGTTATGTTAATCTGTGTTACTGTTTACCACAATGCCCCTTTAGTGCACAGCGGCTTGGGTGAGATGTAACAGGCAGAAAGAGCCTTTTAAAAAGGGAGAAAATTAACTGGGTGAATACAAATTGACCTTCTCTCGGGTTTATCATGCATAGTTTGTCACTTCTCTCGACACAAAAAAGCTTTCGAAATGTTGCCTGTGTGCATGTGAGAAGGCATCTGTTTGCGCTTGTAGATTATACACAGACACGAGGCAAGTTTTGGCAAATCTAAGAATCTAATAGATGCTCATCAATTTCCAAGCCCCCTGACACTTGTTAGTTCTGGGTTTTTCATCTTTTATTAACAGTGACAAAATGAGCTGTCCAGTTAAAGGTCTATCTCTCTCTCCATCTTTCAAATCCTTGTGTATTTGTCCAGGTTAGGAAACAATGAGGGGTGGGCGTCCGGGTGGTGTGGGGGTCTACTCCATTGCCTACCAACACGGGGATCACCAATTCGAATCCCTGTGTTACCTCCGGGTTGTTCGGGCATCCCTACAGACACAATTTGGCTATGTCTGCGGGTGGGAAGCCGGATGTGGGCATATGTCCTGGTCGCTGCACTAGTGCCTCCTCTGGTCAGTCGTAGTGCCTGTTCGGGGAGGGGGGGGGAGCTGGGGGTAATAGCATGATCCTCCCACGTGTTACGTTCCCCTGGCGAAACACCTCACTGTCAGGTGAAAAGCAGCGGCTGGTGACTCCACATGTATCGGAGGCATGTGGTAGTCTGCAGCCCTCCCCAGATTGGCAGAGGGGGTGGAGCAGCAACCAGGATGGCTCAGAAGTGTGGGGTAATTGGCTGGGTACAACTAGGGAGTAAAAAGGGGGGGGGTTTAAAAAAAAAAGAAGAGAAGGAAACAATGAATGGCAGAAGTGATGTGAGGTGTGGCTCTGATCTGAGAGAGATGTTACTGTACTGTGACTGGCAGTGTGTCGGCCTGTCATTCACAGAAGGACCCGAGATAGGCTGAACAAGACAGCAAAGCTGCAGTAGCCCCTCTGCATCTAGTCTCCTCAGTCGAGATGAGTTCTTACACAAAATCAAAATCCGAGACCTTGGCAGCAGAATAAACCATGCTGCGTACAATGTGACTTCTGATACCCCCCCTTCCCTCCCCTCTCCCCCACTCTCTTTTGAAATAAACGGCAAACGACGATTGTTTCTTTTTGTTCCCTGTACTGTGCCGCCTCACAGAAACCTTTTATGAGAAGCTTTAGAAAGGACATGATTCAGTGCCGGGCTAATTAAAGACGACAGGGATAAACTTAGTAGTTTTCCCTTCGGATCAGGCTTGATTTCGAGACGTCTATCCCGACGAGTTGGAGAAAAGTTGCATTATGTATTACTCTGCCAAGGTCTAGGCCTTCTACCATCATATAGATAAATTTTCATTTCTCTTTCTCGCTCACTCCATCTCTCTCCCTCTCTGCTTTTCCACTCGTCGCAGCGTTCTCCCTTTATCCACAGTGTGTCTGTATTAGTAAGCATTCATCCATCTTGCCCGTAGTCACCCCATAGTTTAAATGCTACCTCAGGGGAGTCCTCCGGCGCTGCGGTGAACACCTGTGTTTGATTACTCCTCCAAAAGGTGCCACTAATAAGCCTCTGAATGAAACCCTGGGGGCCTTCGAGCCCCACGGATTTAATCATGGCCAGATGTAGGCTGGGACTCTTCGCTCCACTGGCTGATCAAATTGACCTGTCTTGTTTTATGGAGGTGTTGGACTCTGGGCGCCTGTGAGCTGGTGACATGGGGAGAGGCTTTGTCTGCTTGCTAGGTCAGCAGGAAGACGGAGGGGGAGGTGGGTCTGTGAGGCGAGAGGGGCTTTTTATGCCTTCACTCAAAAGTAGGGAACAGGAAAGTGTATGCTGGGGTAAAGAAGGCCATGTACGCAGGTATGACTGTTAAGTGTATATATGGAGGAAAACGTCACCATGTTTTTACAGATGGGCATGGAAAGTGGATTAGTCGAGCAGTCAATGAAGAGCAGGTACCAACACAGATTTTTTTTGGGGGGGGGGGGGGTCTGTGATAGATTCACTGCTTCGATATATATTTGTCAAATAAAAATCAAAGGCCAGGCCATTAGCTGTTGGTTTTCATTGATAGAGGGTTTCCAGCCAAAAACTTTATGTTAGGCGCAGTCGGAATTTATTCTCTATGAAACCTTTTGTAGAAAAAAGGTGTGCACAGTCAAGGGAGGAGAAGCACTGTAGGCTAGGCTAAATGGTGCTCGGCGTAGTAGCAAGGTCTGTATGTATTTTTGAACAAACTAATAACAAGCTTGAGTTCATATTACATCAGATGAAATTATCTTACAACAGCTGTACAAATGCAATGCCAAATCATTTACAAGTGAGGAACAAGGGCAGTTCAGGAAAACAACACCAGACTAGCACCATGGCTTTTCCTGCTGTCAGCGGCAAGTGTAATCACATCTATGATTTCCAACGATAAATTGCCGTGAAGGGTGGCACGGTGGCGCAGTGGTTAGCACAGTCGCCTCACAGCAAGAAGGTCCTGGGTTCGAGCCCCGGGGTAGTCAACCTTGGTGGGTCATCCCGGGTCATCATCTGTGTGGAGTTTGCATGTTCTCCCCCGTGTCTGTGTGGGTTTCCTCTGGGGGCTCCGGTTTCCTCCCACAGTCCAAAGACATGTAAGTCAGGTGAACTGGCCGTACTAAATTGTCCCTAGGTATGAATGGGTGTGTCGGTCGGTCGGTCGGTCGGTCGGTCGGTCGGTCGGTCGGTCCTGTGATGGCTTAGCAGCCTGTCCAGGGTGTCTCCCCACCTGCCGCCCAATTACTGCTGGAATAGGCTCCAGCATCCCTGAGAGCAGGATAAGCAGTTAAGATAATGGATGGAAATTGCAGTGAAGTTTTGTGGAAGGTGATGGCTTTTGGGACATAATGGGCTTCATTGAACCTGAATATGCCATAGCATCACACCAAACGATTAATACAGGTTTAATGGTTACCATGTAAACATTTCTGAGAAGCCGAATACCCAGCTGAAAGTACTTGTTGTAGGTGTTTGTGCTGGCCATTTTAAAATAGACCGAGAAGATGATGTGCAACTAGTCGATTCGAATTGAAAACCCCTCTTTACTATCTGACTACTGAGAGAAAGTGAAAAAAAATTGCATCTATTATGTGTATAAAGATTGTTCTGTGAGACAGTTGGGAGTTTCTGTCTATGGTTCCCAAGTCATCAGCAGATACTGGCAAAGTCTACTAAACCCAGTTGCAATTGTTGGTAATTGGTTGAATTCTACATGAAAGGCATAAAAAAACTGCTCCAAGATAACACTGCAAAGTGTGAGTAAATAGCTTGGGCTGCCAGGTCAGCAGAACCAGAGGGGATACAACAGTACTTGGGGGTGGAGGTCATGATTTGGCTGCTACATCAGTTCCATAAACAGCAGATAATCTTAACTAGGGCTGTAAGTGAAGGGCGGTCGTAAGTCACAGACTTGGTGAGAGGACTTAAGGTAATGGCTGATAGGGCAGAAGAGGTATAGGACAGATTTTATGTGCGCAGGGTGATTGTAAACCATAGGGTACAACTGAAATGGGCCAGAAGTTAATCCCGTTTTGACCCACTTCCATGTTGCAACTAAGCCCTTCTCTACCTGTAATTACATTTAAATACTAACATTGATATCTACGTAGTTGTCCCAGTGAACATTGATTTCACTGGGAGTAACGAAGAAGGACAGGATTAGGAATTATTATATTAGAGGGACCGCTCAAGTTGGACGGTTTGGAGACAAAGCAAGAGAGGCAAGATTGAGATGGCTTAGACATGTGTAGAGGAGAGATGCTGGGTATATTGTGAGAAGGATGCTGAATATGGAGCTGCCAGGAAAGAGGAAAAGAGGAAGGCCAAAGAGGAGGTTTATGGATGTGGTGAGAGAGGACATACAGGTGGCTGGTGTGACAGAGGAAGACGCAGAAGACAGGAAGAAATGGAAGCAGATGATCCGCTGTGGCCACCCTTAACGGGAGCAGCCAAAAGTAGTAGTAGTAGTAGTAGTATTGATATCTAGTAGTAATATTTCACTCCACAAACTATTTTACTTCTTCAATAGTCAAACTTAAACTGCTTCAACAAACATTGAAATTATGTGTCAGTGGTTTTAACTAATGGGTAAACGGACATATATGTTCAGATTTGTATTAACAACAGCATCCAAACCTTAAGCTGTAAATATGCAACAGGTGGTCTGCATGCTCTCCATGCCTCAGACAGGGATTGCCCTCCTCCACCCCGTATTGCTCTCACAACTCTCTCCAGTTGGCTCCCCACAGCCTCTTTCTCAGTGGATTACAGTGAAATTCCTCAGTCAATACTCCTTTCATTTCAGTTTTGGGCTCAGAAGGAGACTGCTGCGGTTGAATGGGGGGTTGTGCTGTTTGTCAGTGACTCAGCCCCTGAATAAGATAATGAACTACAGAAGGGGCTGACAGGAGAGTCAATTAGTATAGGTTGTTTTGGAGTGAAAGACAAAAAACCAGGGGCCAGCTGCCCAGTAATGGCAGAGGTCAGTCAAATAATTGAGATGAGCATAGGGTGTTGCTTTATGGAGGGGCAAGACTGAGCCTGACTCTTTCTCTTTCTCTCTCTTTCTCTTTCACACACACACTCATTCTCTCATCACCACAAGGGGTGTCTATTTATACACTGCAAACTCACTTCTCACAAGGTGCAATGTAACATCAGTTCCAGTCAGACATTGATTGTCCAGAAGGGTGAGGCAGTGTTAATCAAGCTCGAGTAAGGATGAGTGCTTCATAGAGCCGCCTTCCTTCTCACATTCCTGCTAAAACCCCAGACTGATATCTTCCTCCGTCTCTCTGTGTTTCTTTCTGTGTGTGTGTGTGTGTGAGAGAGAGAGAGAGAGCACACGCCCATGTGTAGTCTCTCTCTGTCTTTATTGTGCTTATTTTCATTAATCTTTCTCATTTTGCATCCCACACAATATTGCAGTGGCTGCTCCCCTGGCACACGCATCATGCCTCTTCAGTTACAGTCTTGACTGCAAAGAAGGCATTATTGGCAATTAGCAGTACTTACATAGCCTCCTGCTTCCCCTTCTGAGTCCTCCACCCCCTCTCCTCTCTCTCTCTCTCTCTCTCTCTTTCCCCCCCTCCTTTCAACCCCCCCCCTTTCAATCTACCAGTCCCAATTTAATTTAAATCTATTCAAGAAGATTTACTGGCATTCATTCATTGTTGTTTCATCAAATCATCGGTGTAAAACAGTTAGGAATACATTTTAATTTAGATTAAATACACAAACAAGAAACCACATGTGCATACCCTGTAACAATGAAAGCTTAAAGGGACATAATAAGGTTAATTTAGCTCCACTGACTGTCCCTCAGTGGTGGTAGCTCTCTTGCTGCCAGGGTGGCAGAGGTTTTATTCTGGCCCCATCTGTTGTTGTGGTTGTTGTTTTAAATGTATTTATTTTACTCATTTGGGAGAAACACTGTGCTCACAAAGCTGGCAGTGCAATTGATTTCTAATACTCGATGGTTAGGGTCTTCTCAGATCAAATCAAAGTTTACTTGTCTAATGTATGGTAGGCGTACAAGTAAGTGGCAGTAGCTGCTGGCAATGAAATGCTTGATATATGAAGTCAATAGAATACAACAGCTTAAACAGCACTATCAAACAACAAAGAAAACACAAAATTTTTTACTTTATATATTATATTTGTTCCCCAAAAAGCTATTTTATTTACTACATTTATTATATGTATTATTACACTATTACACTATATGTATTTCATTCACTACTTATGTGTGTCCTCATTATGCTGGTCATGTAAATGACTATAGTGGCATAGGACATCCTTCCAGGAGAAATTGTTTTAAATGGTCAGGGTGGAAATCACAAGTCTTGCCAGCATCTGCACACAATATCACATTTCTACTACTACTAATACTACTTTTGGCTGCTCCTGTTAGGGGTCGCCACAGCAGCTCATCCGTTTCCATTTCTTCTTGTCGTCTGCATCTTCCTCTGTCACACCAGCCACCTGCATGTCCTCCCTCAACACATCCATAAACCTCCTCTTTGGCCTTCCTCTTTGCCTCTTCCCTGGCAGCTCCAAATTCAGCATCCTTCTCCCAATATACCCAGCATCTCTCCTCCACACATGTCCAAACCATCTCAATCTTGCCTCTCTTGCTTTGTCTCCAAACCGTCCAACCTGAGCGGTCCCTCTAATATAATAGTTCCTAATCCTGTCCTTCTTTGTCACGCCCAGTGAAAATCTTAGCATCTTTAACTCTGCCACCTCCAGCTCCACCTCCTGTCTTTTCATCAGTGCCACTGTCTCCAAACCATATAACATAGCTAGTCTCACAACCATCTTGTAAACCTTCCCTTTAACTCTTGCTGGTACCCTTCTGTCGCAAATCACTTCTGACACTCTTCTCCACCCACTGCACCCTGCCTGCACTCTCTTCTTCACGTCTCTTCTACACTCCCCGTTACTTTGGACAGTTGACCCCAAATATTTAAACTTATACGCCTTCGTCACCTTATTCCTTGCATCCTCACCATTCCACTGTCCTCCCTCTCATTCACGCATAGGTATTCCATCTTGCTCATACTGACTTTCATTCCTCTTCTCTCCAGTGCATACCTCCACCTCTCCAGACTCTCCTCAACCTGCACCCTACTCTCGCTACAGATTCACAATGTCATCCGCAAATATCATAGTCCACGGAGACTCCTGCCTGATCTCATCCATCAACCTGTCCGTCACCATTGCAAACAAGAAAGGGCTCAGAGCCGATCCTTGATGTAATCCTACCTCCACCTTGAACCCATCTGTCATTCCAACTGCATACCTCACCACTGTCACACTTCCCTCATACATATCCTGTACCACTCCTATACATACTTCTCTGCAGATCCCAACTTCCTCATACAATACCTCACCTCCTCTCTCAGCACCCTGTCATATGCTTTCTCTAAATCCACAAAGACACTAAGTAGCTCCTTCTGGCCTGCTCTATACTTCTCCATCAATATTCTCAAAGCAAACATCATATCTGTAGTGCTCTTTCATGGCATGAAACCATACTGCTGCTCATTAATCATCACCTCTCCTCTTAACCTAGCTTCTATTACTCTTTCCCATATGTTCATGCTGTGGCTTATCAACTCTGTAGTTTATACAGTTCTGCACATCGCCCTTATTCTTGAAAATCTGTACCAGTATGCTTCTTCTCCACTCCTCAGGCATCCCCTCATTTTCCAAGATTGTGTTAAACAGTCTAGTTAAAAACCCCACTGCCATCTCTCCTAAACATCTCCATGCCTCCACAGGTATGTCATCAGTACCAACTGCCTTTCCACTCTTCATCATCTTCATAGCTGCCCTCACTTCCTCCTTGCTAATCCACCACACTTCCTTATTCACTATCCCCACATCATCCAACCTTCTCTCTCTCTCTCTCATTTTCTTCATTTATCAGCCCCTCAAAGTACTCCTTCCTCCTGCTCAGCACACTCCTCGCTTGTCAGCACATTTCCATCTCTATCTTTGATCGCCCGAACCTGCTGCATAACCTTCCCAGCTCGGTCCCTCTGTCTAGCCAATCGATACAAGTCCTTTTCTCCTTCCTTAGTGTCTAACCTCTCATACAACTCACCATATGCCCTTTCCTTTGCCTTTGCCACCTCTCTCTTCGCTTTATGCTGTATCTCTTTGTAATCCTGTCTACTTTCTTCATCTTTCTGACTATCCCACTTCTCTTTTGCTAACCTCTTCCTCTGTATAATTTGCTGTACTTCCTCATTCCACCACCAAGTCTCCTTGTCTTCCTTCCTCTGTCCTGATGACACACCAAGTACCTTCCTAGCTGTCTCCCTAACTATTTCTGCAGTGCTTGCCCAGCAATCCAGAAACTCTTCACTACCACCCAGTGCCTGTCTTAACCCCTGCCTGAACTCCACACAACAGTCTTCCTTCTTCAACTTCCACCATTTGATCTTTGGCTCTGACTTCACTCACTTCCTCTTCTTGGTCTCCAAAGTCATTCTACAGACCACCATCTGATGCTGCCTAGCTCTGTTCTCCTCTGTCATCACCTTGTAGTCTCCAATCCCTTTCAGATCATGCCTTCTGCGTAAGATATAGTCCACCTGTGTACTCTTTCCTCCACTCTTGTACGTCACCCTGTGTTCCTCCCTCTTCTTGAAATATGTATTCACCACAGCCATTTCCACCTTTTCACAAAATCCACCACCATCTGTCCTTCCACATTTCTCTCCTTGACACCATACCTACCCATCACCTCCTCATCACCTCTGTTCCCTTCACCAACATGCCCATTGAAGTCCGCTCTAATCACCACTCTCTCCTCCTTGGGTACCCTCTCCACCACTTCATCCAACTCACTCCAGGATTATGCTTTCTTTTCCATCTCACACCCAACTTGCAGGGCATATGCGCTGATAACATTCATCAATACACCTTCGATTTCCAGCTTCATACTCATCACTTTGTCTGACACTCTTCACCTCCAGCACACTCTTGACATACTCTTCCTTCAGAATTACCCCTACCCCATTTCTCCTCCCATTTGCACCATGGTAGAAGAGTTTGAGCCCACCTCTGATGCTCCTGGCTTTACTCCCCTTCCACCTGGTCTCTTGCACACACACAGTATGCCTACCTTTCTTCTCTCCATCATATCAGCCAGCTCTCTCCCTTTACCAGTCATAGTGCCAACATTCAAAGTTCCAACTCTCACCTCCACACTCCTACCCTTCCTCCTCTCCCACCGCCTCTGGACATGCCTTCTCCCTCGCCCAACAGTGGCATAGTTTCCACCAGCACCCTGCTGGCCAACAGTACTGGTGGCAGTCGTTGGTCGATCAGAATGTCATAAGTGGGCAGAATATCATATTTCAATATGTATATATTCATCAGTAGAGGTTTTAGGCTCGAGCATGGTGTTATAGAAAAATATTATTCACCATGACAGTATGGTCCACATGTTTTTTAATATATTTTTCTCCCAATTATTCATTCATCAAATATATTACTTATATGCCTATAATATAGCAGTGGTGAAATTGCATCATTATTTTCTGTCAACTTGTTTTTTGCCAATGCTTTTTGCCATTCTTCTCTTTCTCTCTCTCTGCCTCACTCTCTCTCACTCTCTCTCTCTGTCTCTCTCTCTCTTTGTCCTTCTCACTTGTTTGCCCACTCTTTTCCCCCCTAACACAGTCTTGCCTACTTACTTCTTTTGTCCTTGAACTCATGGTGTGTTTTCTATCAGGTTGGCATGGAGTGGGATGCCAAAGAGCGGATGTTCCGTAACTTTGGTGGCCTGATGGGGCCCATGGACGAAACGGTGGGCATGCAGAGGTGGAGCAAGGGCCCCAATGTCACAGTCACAGTGGTGTGGATCGACCCCACCAACGTCATCGCGGCCACTTACGACATTCTGATTGACACCAGTGCCGAGTTCACCCACTATCGGCCCCCCCTCAACCAGCCTCTGAGGCCTGGTGTGTGGAGCGTCCGCATCCTGCATCACTGGAGTCCAGTGGCTGAGATGCGCTTCCTCATTACCCCACTGGCCTACAGTAAACGCCAGCCCATACGCCAAGGTGAGACAGCACTCCAAACGGACCTTGTTATTCTTATCAAGATAGGCTTGTTCATAATCACTGGATGGAGTCTTTAAGAAGCCACTTTATTCTAGTATATTGTTACACAGAGAAGTAGAATTTGATTTTGTTTCATGTCATATCAATAGCCTCACAAATCAACTTGCACCAGTGCACTCATCTTCAGAGAGCACGTACACACTGAAGTACACTTGAGTTTAAAGCGGCACCAGGTAACGTTTTGGATTTCGGCAACGTCTTTTACCACAACTGACACAAAGACAACCAAGGGGCTTTTTTTTTTTTCTTCAGAGTGTAGCAACAAGATACATGCCTTTATTTACAAGTCATAGCTCAAATGAATATTGCCGAAAAGAAGCTATGTTCACAGATGAGGTAAAGTAAAATTGCTATACTTATAGTATGTGTGCCGTAAAGTGATCCTGAATATCTCCTGGGGGGGGTTGGTTGGATTGTGCCCGGTGACAGACAAAATGTAAAGCTGCAAAATGCAAATGCAACATTTAATGATATATTAAAGCAAAAAAAGTTACTTGGTGCCACTTTAAACTGTGCCCCAAATATTTTACATTTTGAGAAAACCATGCATAACCAGAGCTGCTGCAGCCTAAAGAGCCACTTTTTGTCTAGTGCTTCAACATCACCCCCAAATTTTGTGCCTTCAACTGCCTGCAA
The DNA here is from genome assembly GCF_029633865.1 of Lampris incognitus. Lineage (NCBI taxonomy): Eukaryota > Metazoa > Chordata > Actinopteri > Lampriformes > Lampridae > Lampris > Lampris incognitus. The sequence goes on from NC_079215.1 coordinate 28,560,957, forward strand.
TGTGAATGCAGGTGTTCATTCCAACCAATAACTCTACCAGTTGATTTCACTATTTAACACATCATCCCTTAGAGCGATAACTAATCAGTGAAATCAGCTGGTGTGACGTTTGGTCGGAGTGAAAATCTTCATATATGTGCCTCTCCCTTGCACCCGGCTGGAGACAACTGCGCTTCACTTTGAGGTGATGGCAGAGTAATGACATGAATGAAACCACATGTGAAGTGATTGTGTTCGATGTCGAAACTGAGGTATGAAAGTCAAAATTTCACACCAGAAACTGTTGAGATTTCAAGACTGGCGTCTGTCATTTGAAACAAGGCCATATATTTCAGTTTTTCTCTTAAAACCTTTGGTAGTGGAGAGTTACTCTTTGATTTGTGCATTTGTGTGGAGCACAAACGTGCATGGAAATATAACAGATTAGACACACAAATGCAGCATGTGCCATTTTGCCACGGGGCCAAGGAAAAGAACTTCTCTCATTCCTTTCTGTGCAGCAATGATTGCACAGAATTTCAGCCATTCTAAAATAAGCATGTAAATACACACACACACAAACACACACACACACACACACACACACACACACACACACACACACACACACACACACACACATGCAAATACACAGACCCAGAGACCTGTATTTGTGATGATGATGCCCTTTCCAATCAAGCCTTTGGGCCCCCACAACCCCCGGTTGTTTGTCATCAAGTCAACTCTAATACCCAGCACACCCCTCACACATACTAAACAGTGTTAACCAACAGCACCTTTAGCCCTCTAAATACCATGATACAATTAAATCAATCAGCCAGCTCGCATAAGGGGCGGGACACCATTGCTCTTGTCTTTTGGCTGTCACGTTGTTCTGAAAGTCACATGACAGCATAAAATATAAAATTAAATGAGAGTTTGGAGTTTTTACCATATTGCGAACCATTTAATATTCTCACCGAGGCATGTTAGTTTTGAGATAAAAACAAAAATAAAGTATGCTTTTGTATGTTTTGTTTTTTTTTGTCTGGCCCTCAGTGAGATTTTGTTGGATCTGTTGCAGGAGAATTTGAATGTAATGCCAAAATCGATTCAAGAGGGTGTCCGGGTAGTGTAGCAGTCTATTCCATTGCCTACCAACACGGGGATCACAGGTTCGAATCCCCGTGTTACCTCCGGCTTGGTCGGGCGTTCTTAAAGACACAGTTGGCCGTGTCTGTGTGTGGGAAGCCGGATGTAGGTATGTGTCCTGGTCGCTGCACTAGCGCCTCCTCTGGTCGGTCGGGGCACCTATTCGGGGGGGAGGGGGGAACTGGGGGGAATAGCGTGATCTTCCCACGTGCGACATCCCCCTGTCAGAACTCCTCACTGTCAGGTGAAAAGAAGCGGCTGGCGACTCCACATGTATGGGAGGAGGCATGTGATAGTCTGCAGCCCTGCAGTTTTTTTAGTTCACAAGCAATTAGCAATGTCATTTTAATTGCAGGTCTTACCTGTTCCAGGTTGACATGAATGCATTTCATCACAAATGCAGCGGAGCGGGAGATATCTTACAGGGCTGACAGGCATTGTTGATCAACTGTGTAATTTCCACCGTGGTATTGCAATAGATGAGCACAGAGCAACACTTGTCAATCAGCCAGTCGCTCCTTGGGTCTGACTGAGCGAATTGTTACGTTGCAGTAGACTGTGTTTTGTTCCTAGCTTGCTCTGTGTGTGTCTATATACATATGTATGAGTGTGTTTGTTTGTTTCATAATGTTAGCTTTAGACTAAGGTGTTTTTGTCCGCAACACTATGATTTACTGCTTGGGACTGGCACCAGGTTCTCCTCCTACACACAGCACCAGTAAAACTTTGCGAGTTGGCCTTTCACCTTAGCCGGTAGCTGCAGAAACACAGACGAATTCACACACACACACACACACACACACACACACACACACAAACACACTTGTTTTTCTGTACTTGTGAGGACCCTCATTGACTACGGTCATTCTCTATCCCCTAACCCTGACCTTAACCCAAAAAAACGACATACCTAACCTTAACCCCTCACTTTCACTTAATCCTAAACCCTAATCCTAATCTAGTCCCTTGAAGAAGTGATGACTGGCCAAAATGTCCTCGCTTTGCAAAACGCCCCCCTTGTCATGGTTAAAAACTCAAATTGGTCCTCACAAACATAGCTGAATGAGAACCTCATATCACACACACACACACAAACATATACATGCAGATAACTATACAGAGAACACTACTTGTAAACGCAACTATACACATGCACAAGTGTCCTCATACAAGCAAACATTTATACACACAGGTACACACACACATGCTTACACACACTTTTACCGAAGGCTGGCCATCCTGTGGCTTGGCTTGGCATGACACTCACTTTCAGACTCCATCTTTTGTCACCAGGCCATGAAAAGCGCTGATGTCTACCAACATCTGTATGAGAGGCCAACACAGGGAGTGCTTGTGTATAATAGCCACGCTTACAAGGGATGGCTCGCACCCCAGTGTTAGGACCACTGAGGAATTTACAGCTTCACTGCAGCTCAGGGTTGAGAAAGTGTTTTAAGGGAAAAGTGTGTTGTCATTTTGTCCCTAGCAAACAGTGTGGCTTTTTTTTCTTCTTTTAATGGAACGAGAGGAGGACATTTGACTATTTCTGATCCATTCTGAGAAGTCAGCGTTGCGGTTGTTTGCCATATCACGTTAAAAAAAAAAGACTTCAACCGCCAATTAATGATCATTACTCAAACTAATGGTCAATTTGAGCATTTTACACAGAAACCAAATTGAGGTTCACTCTGAGTAATCTAGGGCTTAATGGGCACTTGGAAATAACCAGGAATTTTGTGTTTCCTCAATTAATAATCATTAAATTTGGTGATATTAAAAGGTTTAGCTCAAAGTCACCATGTGTCAAATCAAGCACCTCCATTACACATGACCAATCATAACCTTTGAGTGCATGACATGCACCTATTTTACCAAAAAAAGAGGTCTGCAGTAACAGGTGAGCGGGGGAAAGAGAAGAGGTACAGCATCGAGGTACAGTGAAAAAGAATGTTATGACCCAATTTTATAAATTGCAAATGTTCAATAAAGTGATTTTGTTTCCTAAAATGTGTACTAATAATCATGATTAATGATCTTAATCACAATATTTTGCAAACTAATAGGGATCATCATTTTTGCCATAACTGTGCCACTCACATCTTACCAAAAGAAACCGTTGTCTGACAATTTATGTATCTCCTAACATTTCTGCCTGTTATTCCCCTTCTCTCTTTCTTTTCCTTCAACCACCATCTTTTCTCTCTCTCTCTCTCTCTCTCTCTCTCTCTCTCTCTCTCTCTCTCTCTCTCTCTCTCTCTCTCCCCCCCCCCCCCCCCCCCAGAGGAAACTCTTAAACTCCACAATGGACCAACGAAGAATAGCTACATGGAGCAAAGTTTCCACGGCCTTAACCCGGTCCTCAACATCCCGGTCAGCCTGGGCCACATGGAGCGAGCCAAGAGGAACGCCGCCCTGACAGGTCCCGAGCTGGAGCACTGGCTAGATGGCCTGGTGGGTGAGATATGGGAGGCGGCCGACATCTGCGCCTCGGGTCCTACTGCCTGCCCCGTCATGCAGGCCTGCCCCAAGACCCCCTGGAGCTCACTAAGCCCAGATCCTAAGTCCCAGCTGGTGGCGCCGCGACCCGACGGACGCATCAGGTAGCAGTGGGGCCTCCAGCTGGACGGGAGGCCACGGTGCAGGAGATGCGTCATCAATTTAATTTATTTCTGAAGGTGGTTTGCTGCAGGTGGGGCTGGGCAAAGTACTATCTCTCTATCAACAGAAAAGCTGCAAACAAAAGAAGAGCAGATTTTTTTTCTCCTGGTTTTATGAGGGCTTCTGAAGCGAAAAGAATTAGAATAGTTTTTTTAACCGAGGTCCTCCCACATTTTCCTCGGTTTCGATAGCAATTTTGGCTTCGCAATCGCTGTTGTTTTTCTTTTTTTTCCCCGTGTATTTATTTTCATCTCACAGCTGAGTTTTACTGTAATCCAATGTTGCAGTTCTGAACATCTAGTTTGCTGCTGAATGAGAGACAGTGAAGTCAGCTCTTAGTGTCCTGCACATGCAGCTATGCACTGCATGGCAGGGACGTAATGCCTGAGTGTGGAATAGGAGGTTTCAGTGGGTATCGGACCAAGTTCTGCCTTGTTTATAAGGCCTACATTTGAGGGGACGGTATGGTACTGATTTAATTGATGTGCCTCTTGAGTATTATGTCAACTCAATAATATAATATCCGAGCTATCAGCCGAATCACGGGGAAGGTTATCATTTAGAAGTGACAAGAACAGCATCAGCCAAGGCAAACAAAAGAGTAACTGTAGCGATGTGAACAACATTATAGCTAATTAAAAAAAAAAACTTGATGCCTCGGTATTTTTCCTGATAGCTCAGTAGCTTGACAACTGAAAATGCTCAAACTCTGCATAAGTGTAAATTGGTAACTGCAGCACAACTTCAGACTCTCAGTCAGTGCCTGGTCCAGACGGGGACTGATGCAGCTGAGGAGCCATCTGCATCAGTTACTTTAGGCAAAATTGGAACGGTGGGACAAATTTAGGGGCCTTTACAGAATAACGCTAACTATTTGGATTGTATCAGATGCATATTAGAAATTTATTAGACATAGAAATATCGATATTCTAAATTTAGAAATGATTCATTTATGGTTATTGTATGTCAAATACTTCTAGATTCAGCAATCATGTACTGTAGATTTCCTTTCTTCAACAACTTCAGGCAAATGGCAGTGGTGAGCAAATGGGAAAAGTAAAAAAATAAATAAAAATAGAAAAAAGATGCAATTCATCCAACCTTGCAACCTGTCTCAAACTTGAAACATAATCATCTCAAGCTGACTGCAGAATTCAAACTTGTTTGTTTTCTGTTTTCATCTTTTTTTTGTGCTTTTGTTGATTGTTTTAATGACACTTTATGATGCAAGGACATACAAAAGAATTCTCAAAATTGTGTGAATATGGGAAGCGAGTCCACCAGTTGCTATTTATTTCAAAGTTTATATAAATAATATATAAATATTTTTAGTCAGTGACTAAATAACTACCACGCTGCCTTGGCAGCATGATAAATATTTTTTTGTAAAGAAAGCTGCCTTTATTTACAAAGGCCAATGCCCCACACTTAAAGTATACTGTACCTTTTTATGGCCCGCACCTGTATGTAAGTATGTGTTGTCCTGTCTGAATAGATCTTTTTGTCTTGGTTTCCTACATGGCTATTTGCCAAGTGCATCTCAAGAGGAAGCCCCCCCCCCTCCTGACATCTGAGGTCAAAGGTCAGCTATTTGTACCTAAAAACTTCACCAAATAGACAAGGTAAACAAAATAACTCTTCCTTAAGAACACATTGGACAAAGTCCAGACCAAGAGGGGGAATCCGTGCATAGTGGTGTTCAATGGCTCTCATCAGCGTCAACATGATCATGAACAGTAGCGGTTATCTTCATGCTGTGACGACGATGTAAAAAATTTTCAAGCGAATATTTTACTGTGTCTTGATTGTGAACGCGTAGTTTAGTCATTTGGGCCCAATAAGGCACCTTTTGAACTGGAGCATCATTGCTGCCATCAAGACAATCTCTCAGTTTCAGATGACATAATCGCCGCAGTGCATTACAGGCACTACTGCAACACACTACACACCCTGAGCAAGAAGTATGGTCCGACTGAGCGTTAGCATCGTTTAGCTGCCATGCGGGTTAAGTATGTTTCTGCAGTTGCTAATCCAGAGTTATTACCTTTTGATTACCATCAAGTTTCCATTGCCTCTCTGTTGGATGTGTCAATTCATATCACTTCTTTTCTCAATCTGGACTGCTTCTTATAGCTTTTCTTTTTTTCTTTTTTTTTTTAATTGTAGGGTGGGGGGTGACAAAGGACAATTTGGTTGTTCATCGGCCTTATAAGTTAAAATGTCAGCGTGTCCCAAACAAACACTTTACATGATCCGTAATGCTCTGTAGACTCATTAATCTGAAGAAAATTAAAAAAGTGAATTAAATAAATGTTACTCAATGTGAAAGTCCTATTTTGTAACAAATGATTAAAAATGTAAATAGGTATTTTGTAATGAAAAAAAAATGTTTAAAAGGTATTGTAAATATAAACACAAATGTGGTAAATGATTATGACAGTGACTTGAGTCAAGTGAAGAGTTTTTGTGTCGGCAAGGTTTTCGTGGCACAAAAAGTTACCTATCGGTGTTTATTGACTAGAATCCATAACCTGTTTCAGTTGCGGTTTTTTTTCTTTTTCTTTTTCTTTGGACAGATGTGACAAAAACCTTGTCTTATTATTCGCCTCTCAGAGAAAATAAATCTCACGCCAGATTGTTGCTGTTGTTCTTGCTGGAATGTATCGTCGAGCAACTGTTGCACAAACTTCTCTTACTGATGTTTCCCCTGTTGTCTGCCGGGGGAGGTCTCCGTGCCTTAGCTGAATTTTAGTAACTTTTCTGTCCATCCCACAGTGATCCATCTCTATGTCATCATTTGTTCTGAGATGTTACGGTAGGGAACACCACGAGTCTGTCAGTGTGATTCAATGGTACTGCAACACCAAAAAGATGTCTGCTGTTGTATATAATCATGCCTTCTGTCTTTTTTTTTTTTTTGTATTCGTCTTTCCCTTTGGGGGGAGTCGTTTTGTTTTAATTGGTTGGTTGGTTTGTCTTACTTTTCTTTGACTGCTTTTTGGAAATAAAATTCTAAAAAAAAAAAAGCTTGTTTTTTTTTTTTTCGCTTTGGAGTGAGTGATACGGAAATAGCGTGCCATATGAAACAAATATGTTTCATAGACCTTTTTGATACAGCTCTCCTGACAAAATCTATGATGCCGTTGCTCCATGACTCAGTAACCGTTGCTTCATCGATGTGGATTAAAGCCAAAAGTCCATTTAGCCTAACGAGGTGAAGATGGATTTTAAAAAATAAATTAAAAATTCCTGAAGCCAATACTGGGTTGTTGTACCACATCATTTCCTATACAACCCCAGCTGAGTAATTTAAGAGTAAAAAAATACATCTTTGTGAGGACAAAGACTAGCACATTTCATTGAATCAAGATTTCCATATTTTATTTGACCAGGTTAGACTCACTAAGAAGCAGTGACGTGTCTGGCATAGAAAGCCTGGTGGGGCACAATGAACTCTGTATGGGCAGCATCCGACTCATCAATGAAATTTCTCACAAACCTACTTGCTCAACAAATCCAAACACAAACCCACCTCATCAATGAAATCATAAATGCACACATTAACATTACTGCAGCACATGAGTTAGCGGAAGTAGAGTCAGGGATGAGTGACATCATCAATAATGGCATTTGATCTCACACTGGTTACCTTGTTACACAGCATCGCATTTCAAATGCGAGCCAAGGTTATCAAGCAGTATCTGATCATTGTGGTCTGTAACTGTAATCACACATCCAAAGCAACATTTCAGAGCAGGGAAACCCATTGCTTTTTGGGCCTTAACCTACAGCCAAAATAACACGCCTTGCAATGATACAGAACAGACTCGCCAGTGACGTTCATTGCTTGAAAAGAAAAGATGCATGACGATCTTTCATCCGGGCAAACTTGTCAATAACTTTTCTGTCGAACTCCACTAATCCATGAATGAATTCAATTTCATCTGATAGCATACCAAGTGCATTTAACCTCTGGTGCCCCATGGGGGCAAATAGTGTTGCGTAAAACTGCGTAGCAACGCGAAGCTGCGTAAGAACGCCGATATTTTTTTTATTTTGTTTTTTTTTGTACTAACGCCAATATCGTGAACGACAATTACTTGTCTTGGCGTCAGCATGGGGCTAACGTGTTCGTGCCCCACAGCTCATTATTGAAAGCGCGTCGAACGCATGCGCAGTGTTTTCAACGGCTCTATCATGAAGGCTAGCAGGCCGGAGCTATCCTCGCCAAACGAACACTGCTGGGAGAAGTACTGACCTTTATGCAACAGGTACAGGAAGATATGTGGAATGTATTTGACAGCGCTACTGTTACGCCCCTGTAAGGGGGGATAGAAAGAAACAACACACGGACACGATGTTGCTGCAGCCAAGTCCGATGTTGTAATGCATTTTCCAAAACTTTCATATTTAAATGTTCACAAAGCTTCTCAATAAACATTGCATTGTCCCTATAAGAAAGTATACAATTAGAAAAATATAGCATTGCCAATTGTCACAATGAAAAATACCAATATTGTCTTTAAGTTACCTTAAACAATACAGAAAACACATTGGATATAAATCAGAAAAATATCTGCATTAGACATTTAACCAGAATAAGCAGAATATCTTTACAGCATCTTAAAACAGCATTAGAAAAGGAATACCTTTACAGTGGCTTTAAACTGACTTCGAAAAATACTTTGAATCATCACCTTGAACGGACATAGAAAATTACCTATTGCACCTTTAAAATAAACTGCATAATATGTGTGCATTGTTCCAATACTAGATACTACTTTCATGCATTTAACCCTGAGAACAGTTTAATCTCAATTAAACTTAAACACAAATAAAAGTAATTTTGCATTCACACATTCAACTGATATATTTCGTAAACTGCAACACTTTAGCATTATTATTATAACCATATCATGTAAAATGAATGCAGAGCAAACACGCTTTGTCATGAGACGCTTCCTGACTAAGGCGTCGTCCACACGACAACGTTTTTTTTTATAAACGTAGCTTTTTTTATCCTTTTTGGGGGGTCCGTCCACACGCAAACGTATTAAATACTGCTTCAAACGGTGAAATTGAAAAACTCCAGCCACAGTGAAGATTTTTAAAAACACCGTATCTATTTTGACGTGTGACCAAGATATACGGATATTTACGTATTTGTCACGTCGCGCGCCGCAGCTGTTCGCTATTTCCTGTCAACGCCACTAATTTGTTTACCTGTTGTTACACTGGTGGCTACAAACCATAATTCCACGCTACAAGCGAACCGACTTCCTGAAGACAAATGACTCCTTTTCCCCGAGGCGGCATTTTGACTAACGTTTGCCAGCGATGGCTAACTGCTAGCTAGCTACAAACAAACAGTGGCGCGCCTTCGAAAGAGGGGACTGCCTGACGGGGGAATATTGTGCTTCCGGGTGAATGGTGGTAACCCGGAAAAACAATGTAGCTATTTTCCTGCCGTCTGATTGGCGAGCGGGGTTATGACGCAATCCACCACGGCGTATATGCTTATATGCGTATTCGTGTGTGGCTATAGATATTTACTCGTGTGGACGGGGATATTTAAAAGTAAAAACTCCGTGTATAAAAATAAACGTATTGGTGTGGACAAGGTCTAAATGGCGACCATTACGTTTCTACTGCGCTGCTGCGGACGTAACGCTGTGAGCTAGCATGCTACAGAAGAGCAACATCTCCAGATTAGCCAAACGACGTTCAGATGCTAAAGTTACTGCAGACACGGATATTTTACTCCCTGCGTGTTCCTTGTAGCATAGAAAACATATATACACCGTGAAACATATCACAACTATCAACGTTCTTACCTGTAAGGGGGGATAGAAAGAAACGACACACCGACACGATGTTGGTGCAGCCAAGTCCGATGTTGTAATGGCCGACCGCAGGCAACACCCCATCCTTCCACAGGTCTGAACAAGGCATTAGCAGTCGACAACAGATCAGCAGATTACAGGCCGACGACCAAACCTGGCGAAATAAGGAAACACTGCAAAACGTAACCTCCAGTGTACCTTCCCAAAACATCGTGGGATGTTAATTAGAACTAGACTGTGCATTTTAAACACAGCAACTTCATAACCATTACACTAACGTTGTCATATGTAATAAACCCGCAACAACGTTAGATACGAAGAATATATATATATATATATATATATATATATATATATATATATATATATATATATATATATATATATATATATATATATATATATACACTACCGTTCAAAAGTTTGGGATCACCCAAACAATTTTGTGTTTTCCATGAAAAGTCACACTTATTCACCACCATATGTTGTGAAATGAATAGAAAATAGAGTCAAGACATTGACAAGGTTAGAAATAATGATTTGTATTTGAAATAAGATTTTTTTTACATCAAACTTTGCTTTCGTCAAAGAATCCTCCATTTGCAGCAATTACAGCATTGCAGACCTTTGGCATTCTAGCTGTTAATTTGTTGAGGTAATCTGGAGAAATTGCACCCCACGCTTCCAGAAGCAGCTCCCACAAGTTGGATTGGTTGGATGGGCACTTCTTTGAGCAGATTGAGTTTCTGGAGCATCACATTTGTGGGGTCAATTAAACGCTCAAAATGGCCAGAAAAAGAGAACTTTCATCTGAAACTCGACAGTCTATTCTTGTTCTTAGAAATGAAGGCTATTCCATGCGAGAAATTGCTAAGAAATTGAAGATTTCCTACACCGGTGTGTACTACTCCCTTCAGAGGACAGCACAAACAGGCTCTAACCAGAGTAGAAAAAGAAGTGGGAGGCCGCGTTGCACAACTGAGCAAGAAGATAAGTACATTAGAGTCTCTAGTTTGAGAAACAGACGCCTCACAGGTCCCCAACTGGCATCTTCATTAAATAGTACCTGTTAGAGCCTGTTTGTGCTGTCCTCTGAAGGGAGTAGTACACACCGGTGTAGGAAATCTTCAATTTCTTAGCAATTTCTCGCATGAAATAGCCTTCATTTCTAAGAACAAGAATAGACTGTCGAGTTTCAGATGAAAGTTCTCTTTTTCTGGCCATTTTGAGCGTTTAATTGACCCCACAAATGTGATGCTCCAGAAACTCAATCTGCTCAAAGAAGTGCCCATCCAACCAATCCAACTTGTGGGAGCTGCTTCTGGAAGCGTGGGGTGCAATTTCTCCAGATTACCTCAACAAATTAACAGCTAGAATGCCAAAGGTCTGCAATGCTGTAATTGCTGCAAATGGAGGATTCTTTGACGAAAGCAAAGTTTGATGTAAAAAAAATCTTATTTCAAATACAAATCATTATTTCTAACCTTGTCAATGTCTTGACTCTATTTTCTATTCATTTCACAACATATGGTGGTGAATAAGTGTGACTTTTCATGGAAAACACGAAATTGTTTGGGTGATCCCAAACTTTTGAACGGTAGTGTATATATATATATATATATATATATATATATATATATATATATATATATATATATATATATATATATATATATATATATTACTCATAACACTGAATTATTGCTCAGGTCGCACAGTGGCGCTATCTGGTGGTGCCGGGCCCCGCTGGCCCCAAATGCAGATGTTGTTGCTGAGAAGACTAAGTAGGAGAGCTGGCAAAGGAAGCATACAATCGATCTCTAAATAAAAAATAGCAACAAAAGCTAAAAGTTACATGTACAAAGGAAAATATTCAATACTCATTTTAGGCTCTTAAAAACCAAAATTAGGAAACAACCAGGTCCTTTATGAAACTAGCAGCTCAAAGGTCAAACCAGTTCAAAACATCATTAATCCTTATGTTCAGCTCAGGTCAAAATAACCCATTGTAAAAAAAAACACAAAAAACAACAACAGTGAACTATAACTTGTTATCATTATCAGTAATTGAGAGGAATATAAGATATATTATGTATTTTTAATTAATTTTACAATTGTAAAATCCAAATGTGTAAATGTGATTATGAATGTGACTTGTGCATCCGGTAAGTATGAACAGGATATGAGGGTTAACAAAGCAAGGCCAGTCTCTTGTTGAGTCTGCTTGCTGCAACATCCCTCAATTTCATCTTTAAAGAAAGAGAGGCCTGCTTTTTCCATTTTAAATTATTTTGCGTTTATAAAGAGAGCAATATACTGGGGCACTTCTGTCAAATTCAGTTTTTTTTTTTACTTTAGGGACACGACACAAATAAAAATACATCAAATACTCATCAAAACCAAGTACTGTAGAAAGAAAAGGGCATGAATAATTGCAAGGAAGATATATGGTAACTTTCACATAAAATGAACCAATAAAGAAATCTATAAATAAATGGAGAAGGTCAGTTAGCATGCACACAAAGGGTGCAGTGATGAGTGAGAGGGCTTTGGTCAGGAATAAACATCAGGCCACCGGGAGACTGTTTAAGACGGTGATGTTGGGAGGAGACATGGCATAAAACATGATCATAATCCTACTAATTTCCTGTGTTGAAACTAAACATTTGCCCATGAAGTCACACCACTATGGGGCTTGCTTCACAGTTGGAAATCATTGTAGGCTAACCATGACTTCTTCCCTGAAATATCTTCCTTGGTACCACTGAGCATCGCAGATTGTCAACTGTGGGTACAGCTGCTCCCACAGTTTTAGTTGCTCCCATATGTTTTCCACTGAACAGTCCAAAATAAGAGCTCATCCTCGACTTTCGATATTCTCTCCCAGACCTCCTTCTACATCTGGGTAATAAGTCTTTTAACATAAACCGAATGCATTGAAAGAACGAACACCCCCCGCACAATTTAAAAAAAAAATCAGAGTCTTGTTTCAGTCTTTACTTGGTGTGCCTGTGTGTGTGTGTGTGTGGGTGTGATTCCCATGCACCTCCCTCACACACGCCAATACCATACAGTGGACAGAAACAGAAGTAGACAGTCACGACCAATACAAAGTGCTGTCTGGTGTGTGTGAGTCTGTGAGGCTGTGTGACGGTAGCTAACCTGTGTATCAGACCCAGCTTTGTACAACTGTCTCAATCTACTGCAGGCTGCACCACACAATTGGTGCGATGAAAATCATCCTGCTAATGTTATGGAAATGAGATGGATTAATGACACATAAAAACTCCAGTGATCAGTTTCAGCTTTCAACCTTACCTAAGTGACACGTGCTGCTCAATTAGTTATTGTCTCTGGAGACAGGAGATTTTGCGATAACAATGGATTGATGACATAGGATACATCAAACACTAAGAGCCATCTGTCATGCTACTGCAGTACAGGCATCTGGCATGTGGAGAGCAGAGAGAAGGCATATGCCTCTGAATATGTTAAACACCACACCAGGGATGGCACTCATGATCGCATGAGAATCTCGCTACAACCTTGGATCAGGAGAAGGTAGCCTCAGAGGTTGTATCATGAGCCATTCAGACATTTAAATGGAATGAATATGGCAAGACCTTGATCACCAATGGGGCAATAATGACACCTAGCTTCCTCATTCAATGGATGGAATAATGAGCTTACCATTCAGTATCGGATGGAAGTTTATATCTGAGACCTGCAATATTTTTTCCCTCTCACACATTCTGTCTGTCGTCTGTCTGTCTGTCTGTCTCTCTCTCTACATATATATATATACATATATATATATGAGCCAATATATTCTCAGCCAAGCAGAAGAAGGGAAAAATGTGGATGTGAGCTGCTGCTAAATATTTTAGTATCATCCCACAGACAGAGAGGGGGGAGAGAGAGAGAGAGAGAGAGAGAGAGAGAGAGAGAGAGAGAGAGAGAGAGAGAGAGAGAGAGAGAGAGAGAGAGAGAGAGAGAGAGAGAGAGAGAGAGAGAGAGAGAGAGAGAAGATACTGTGCACTAGGGCTGGCACATCTTGGAGGAACAGCAGTAAGGGTTGGCATATTGATGCCGGTGTTGCATGCAGCAGTGTCTGAAAACAACAGCAATTGTCTGGAAAACAACACCTGCGGCATCTACAGTGAGAAGCAGGCCAAAGCTGGTGGCCATATTGATCGGTGCGCCAAATGGAATAATCTCCACTCACACCCACTAGTACAAGGTGTTAGAGTGCTAAAGGCGTGGGGAGGGGGAGGGGGGGGCACCATGCAACATGATCACACATAGAGTAACCCAGCTGAGAATAATGCAAGCTCACACACAACATTTATGAAGGAATTTTTTTATACAGTTTACATCTAAAAAAAATAAAATGGGTAGAAAAAAGTATAAAACTAGTGGTCTGAGTTCCCATTTGGTTTAAAGAGATGCAAACAAGACTGTAATGTATCATCAAAGCTAATTCATCCTCCTCCCAATCAACATATATATGTGTCCTTATACAGTCTTCCATGCATGGCCCATCTCTGCCAGGACGAGACGAAGAGGGCGGTCTCTGTCATCCGTCCGTCTCTATGTTGGGTGAGTTAGATTCCCTCCGCATTGATCTTTTGTCACCAGGATTGGTGGAAGCAAGAGGGACTGCCAAGAGCTACACTCTTCGGCCCGGCATCATCCTTATCATCGTTATCATCATCATCATCATCATCTGGGATAGAAGCCTTCTGGCAACTGCATGGTGGTGCACCCATGAATATATAGCAATGGCCTGCTGGCCTCATGGCCTTTATGGTACCAAGCAGAAAACAACAGATTAATCATTTGGACTGCACAGTTTATATTACCATAGTGAGAAATTGAGTCTGCCGCTAGCTGTCTGTCTCCATCCTTGACCTAAGAAGGAGGGAGGAGCGTTACCTGGATGGAATATCAATTTGCACAAGGGACAAGATAGGAGGCAGGTATTGTTTAAAAATATGCTGGACTTCAACAAAGGCTTTATTTCATTTTACCTGTTACATTTACCTTTAATTTAAACACGTTTACCTTACTGATAGCAGAAATCCTTTCTTTTTTTCCCCAACAGAAAACAAAACTGTAGACAACACAAAACAACCCGATGCATCATGCATATCATCACATAAGGCAAAACAAAAACATAGCTGGGGGGGGCATTTGTAATGTTGTGAAGTTTATTCATCTGAAATTTTTTGCATTGAAAAAAGGAAGGAAAAAAATGTTGGCTTTCAATGTACACAGCAGCTTTATCCTCAAGAAAAGGCAGATGCGTAGTTTTCCAAGCCTGTCCACAGCCCTGCTCTGTTGAATTATCACATTTGCATTATTCAGACCCAGGCTAATACAGCCATTGATTCACTTAGAGCAGAAAGCCTCAGGCAGCCTTTACAATTCCTATCAGCTGTGCGTTGGAGCAAAGCACTACACTGGAGGAGGGAGAGCCAGAGAGAATATACGTATGAAAAAAAAGGACAGTATAAGCAGAGAGAGACAAAAAGAGAAACAGGGGGGGGGGGCAGAGGAGTCATTTGTGGGGGGGGGGCACACAGAGTTTGAGCAGTAGGAGAGGAGCAAGTGGGAAGGAGACAGAGACAAGGAGACGGCTCCCAGCAGAACTCTGAAACAACAGCGTGTCTTGCTGACGGATGATACATGGAGGCTGGCTGGCCAGCCATGCGAGCAATCCATTCCCCCTCGAACAACCCATCACAGAATAGGATTCACATCAGCACACAGTGCGAGGAGAGGAAAGGAGGGAAAGAGGAGACGGAGGAGAGAGAGGGAGAGTAGAGGAGGGAGACGTGGGGAAGTGGAAAGAGATGCACGAGGAACAGAGGGATTGGTGGAAACAAGAGGGAAAATGTGAAATTTGGGATTTGAAAGGATGTCCTCCTGTGGCTTCTCTTGCCTTACAGATGGTGTGAGACATTCACGGGTGTGCGGGCTGAGTCCCTCAGGCATAAAACATAACCTGTGCGAAAATCAGAGCCACACAGAGAGATGGAAAGAGAGAGAAGGAGTATGATGAAGGCAGTAAGAGAATCAGATAATGATATAAAAGGAAAAAAACTACTATCTGACAATGAAAGAATAAGTTAGTGTGTGCCCTTGTCGTTCTATCCCAATGGAGAACAGGATAGAAAAACCAGAAACACCTACCTTTTGGGGACATTTTATGGATCCCCATGAGGAAAACAGTCTATTTTAGGGTTAGGACTTGGGTTAGGGTTGTGAGTTAGGGAATAAATGTAGTCAATGAGGGGTCCCCACAAGTACTGAGAAACATTGTGTGTGTGTGTGTGTGTGTGTGTGTGTGTGTGTGTGTGTGTGTGTGTGTGTGTGTGTGTGTGTGTGTGTGTGTGTGTGTGTGTGTGTGTGTGTGTGTGTGTGTGTGTGTGTGTGTGTGTGTGTGTGTCTTCTCTTGGATCACCACATTGTCATATGGTGGAGAAGCTTGTGTGTACCAATGATCATAAGAGCTATGCTGTCTGGAGCTTGGCTCCATGTAAGGTCACCCAAGGCGGACAGGTCAAGGGGAAGGTTCCAGATGAAGTGTGATCCAACAAAGACCTCAACGGTGGAACTGGCAGAAGATATCTCCAGGTCACAACGGCAGTGAAGGCGGATGAAGGCTGCAACCGAGGGTGGTCCCCAATCGTCTTGGTTCTCCATGCCATTGAACTCTGGCCACCCCTTGCCAAGGACCATGTGGTGGCTGCAGGTGCATCAGGCACTCCACATAAAAAGCTGTCAAGCGCAGGCTTCCTCCTATTATGCAGCTCCAGGATCAGCCTCTACACCTGCCTGAGGGCCCAGAGGGACCCAGAGGGAGGAAGCTCATACTTGACCCTGAGTGACCACCGATGATGATGATGATGATGATGATGATGATGATGGTGTGCGTGTGTGTGTGTGTGGGGGCGTGCATGCGTACGTGCATGTGTGTGTGTGTCAGGTGACACACATTGGGATTGGCAAAGAGAGAAAAGAAGAAGATAAAAAGGTTGGTGGGGAGAGGAGAGGGCACACTGAATGGTGGTTGGTGATTCGATATGACAAAGGCGACAGATCAGAGGAGAGGAAAAGGGGGTAAATGAAGAGGAGCGACTAAATGAGAACGAACGTGGGCTAAGATTAGCGGTTGATAACACTTGAAAGGGCAGTTTTGCCACTTCCTCACACATATTCTATTTATACATCAATACAACCGCCATGCTGCAAAAAAGGGAGGTTGAATAAGGAAAGGCAGAGGAGAAGGAGGTGGTAGATGGCAGAATCTCCAGCGTACGTATAGACACCAACTTATGAAAATGACTGTGATACATGAAAGTGCATCTATAGTAACTTGCATTTCCCATATTCTCCCTGTGAGAGCTTACAAGCTACCGCCATTGAAATAAAGAGGCACTTTTAATGTATTGATGACCTTTATTTACACCAAAACCTTGGACCAACTTGTCTGGTGTTGCTTTCCTTTTTTATGCATATGTTTGAACAGATGTAATATATTTGTTTTTTTCTTTTGATTGTTTGTTTTTGTTTTTGGATTTTTTCCCCCTTTTTCTCCCCAATTGTACCTGTCCAATCATTCCACTCTTCCGAGACATCCCGGTCGCTGCTCCCTCTCCCTCTGCCGAGCCGGGGAGGGCTGCAGACTAGCACATGCCTCCTCCAATACATGTGGAGTCGCCAGCCGCTGTTTTTCACCTGACAGTGAGGAGTTTCGCCAAGGGGACGTAGCACGTGGGAGGATCACGCTATTCCCCTCAGTTCCCCCTCCCCCCTGAACAGGCGCCCCGACCAACCAGAGGAGGCGCTGGTGGGGCGACCAGGACACATACCCACATCCGGCTTCCCACCCGCAGACACGGCCATTGTGTCTGTAGGAACGCCCGACCAAGCCGGCGGTAACATGGGGATTCGAACCTGTGATCCCCGTGTTAGTAGGTTACGGAATAGACCGCCAAGCCACCCGGACGCGTAGTATAGTTTTGCACGTCAGTGCATACAAGGTATCATTGAAAGCTCAACATTTTAGGAACAACCCGGAAGTTAATTAAATCTACGGCTGTGTTAAAGTCTCAAAGTTACAATCACGCATCATGTGTTTAGTTTATGTTATTTGACAGTTGATAGCACAACGAACCTCATTTCCACTTCTTAGCAGATCATCAACAATGTCTTTTTTGGATTTGCTAAGTATATTGTAGTGAATTCGGGGGACAACGCAACCACAGGAACTGCCGCGGCCGGGAAGCGAACCCATATCGCCCGCACCGCAGGAGACATCGCTAACCGCTCGACTGAAGGGTCAGACCCGCGAGCAAGCGGCCAGCGTGTCTTCTTATCCATGCACGTTACAATATGTATCTTTTTTTCTCGTTAATTTTTTTTCTTTTCTTCCCCGGAGGCACATATGGGGCAAACATTTTGGGGGCGTTTCAAGCTCCCCGAAATTATTTGAGTTTTGTTGGTAACAAGTGTAACCAACAAAACTCAACAGTTGGTGTCAGAAGTGGGATGGTGAGACCGTGAGGTCATCGGAAGCGCGTGAGCCCAGAGGTGTGAGAGAGCCGATATGCTGGAGATAAGCGAACCCGTATCTCCTGCACCGCGTGCGACAACGTTAACCAGTCGACTAAAGGGTCTGACCCGTTAGCCAAGGGCCAACGTCAGGCCCGTAGCCAGAAACATATTTTGGGGGGGGGGGGGGGTCGGGCAACACTGCCGAAAGCTACCAGTAAATAAAATTCCCACACTTATACTATAGCCTAATACCTAACCATATGGTAAATGTCAACGTATTAATGGCCCATAGATAATCATCAATGCATTAATAAATAAAAGTGGGTCTTGCCTTATAAAAGCAGGTCCAATCATCTTTTTTTGTCTGCAAAAGATGTCCAGTACCTCTTCCGGCGTCACCACAATGTCTCTGTGCTCCGATGGCAATGTCAGTCCATTAAGCTGTCTTTCCGTCATTGTACTGCGCATTTTGTCCTTGATCCTTCCCAGACGGGAAAAACTTCTCTCGACATGGGCACTGGTGACAGGAAGCGTGGTCAAAACGCGGAGAAGCTTGAAGATGCTTGGAAACAACTCACTGTTACAGGCATTTAATGCCTCAATGGCATTTTGTGGAACATAAGTTGCATCTTTCCATTTATCCCGCCAGGTGTCAATTTCTGACTTTACAACTTCCAGATGCGGTGACACTTCATCAGGATACAGGTTGGAGAGCGCTTGAGCTGAGCTGTCGTTCAGCATGCTAACCTTAGATGGCAGTAAGGAGCAGAGGTTGGAGATCACATTTCTGTGTTTGCTGAAGCGTTCCTTCATCTGTGATGAATAAAAGTCTTGCATGACTATGAAAAGCTTTTGCCGGTAGTGATTTTCACAGGCCTTCAATGGATCCTCATTGCAGTCCATGCCTCTTCGTGGTCGAAATTCAACCCCATACTTGGCTGCTTGGGAAGAGGTCTTCTGGAAAATCTGCCTGAACTCCATCTCAGAGTTAGCCCTCATCTCATCTACCTGCTTAATAACAGCATCAGCAGCTGAAACGCAACTCACCAAGTCACAATTTTTCTTCTGAAGGAAGGTGGACAGGTGGTAGGTTTTTGCAAGCATCTTCTCACTCACATTCATGGACAGCATGAATTCTGCATTGTCAATTGAATTAAAGAGCTGAGTGGCTTTGACAGATGTGTCTCCTGTGAAGGTTTCACTGATTTTCTGCAGGCTGAATCGCACAGGGTCTAAAAGCTCGTTGAATGTAAATATTGCGTCGTGGCATTCGACCCATCTCGTTTCACACAACTTCGTCAGTGGCGTTTTCTTGCAGTCGGGTAAAAGACGCTCCGTCTCGTGTCGCAGACTGGCAGACCGCAAAGCCGAATCATGGAAAAAAAAGTGCAGATTTCCGAGACAATTCCAAAGCAATTTCGCACCATTTGTACAGTGCAGCACTTGTTTAGGACCAAATTCAAACTGTGGCTGGCACAGTGCACATAAACTGCTTGCTTGTGCTTCTCTTTGATTTTAGCTTGGGCACCATTTAAACGGACACTCATGGCAGATGCACCATCGTATCCCTGGCCACGTAAAAACTGTAAATCAACGCCTGCATTTGTCAACTGACTTTCGATTGAATTGGCGATTACCTCACCGGTTAACTTCTCGATATCAACAGAGGACAAAAAATCCTCTCTGATGCTATATTGGCTGTCATGCTGGTTCACGTATCTGACACAGACAGAAAGCTGCTCCTGCCCTGAAACATCTTTCATTTCATCTGCCAAGACAGCGAAACACTGCGGGGAGTTTAATTTCTGCACCGGTTTGTTTGTTATCACATCTCCAATTATGCTGATTATTTCATTTTGTACATCAGGACTGCAGTAGCTAGCGTTTGCTGCACATTTACTCAAGTGTTGTAACAGTACTGTGTCGCCAGATGTAGCCCTAAACCTGAGTAAAGCCCTGAAAGTTCCGTCAAATGGCCTCCACAGTCACCAGATCTCAATCCAATAGAGCACCTTTGGGATGTGGTGGACCGGGAGATTCGCATCATGGCTGTGCAGCCGACAAATCTGCAGCAACTGCGTGATGCTATCATGTCAATATGGACCAAACTCTCTGAGGAAGGTTTCCAGTACCTTGTTGAATCTATGCCACGAAGGATTAAGGCAGTTCTGAAGGCAAAAGGGGGTC
The DNA here is from genome assembly GCF_029633865.1 of Lampris incognitus. Taxonomy (NCBI): domain Eukaryota; kingdom Metazoa; phylum Chordata; class Actinopteri; order Lampriformes; family Lampridae; genus Lampris; species Lampris incognitus. Next base: position 28,581,338 of record NC_079215.1, read on the forward strand.
AAACCCGGTACTAGCAAGGTGTACCTAATAAAGTGGCCAGTGAGTGTATGTGTTCTTAGTTTGGATATAGTATGTGTTCTAGTTTGGCTATATGCGTTCTTAGTTTGGATGTAAGTGTTCTTAGTTTGGATGTAAGTGTTCTTAGTTTGAACATATGTGTTCTTAGTTTGGATATATGTGTTCTAGGTTGGATATATGTGTTCTTAGTTTGGATATATGTGTTCTTAGTTTGGATATATGTGTTCTAGTTTGGATATATGTGTTCTTAGTTTGGATATATGTGTTCTAGGTTGGATATATGTGTTCTAGTTTGGATACATGTGTTCTTAGTTTGGATATATGTATTCTAGTTTGGATATATGTGTTCTTAGTTTGGATATATGTGTTCTAGGTTGGATATATGTGTTCTAGTTTGGATATATGTGTTCTTAGTTTGGATATATGTGTTCTAGGTTGGATATATGTGTTCTAGTTTGGATATATGTGTTCTTAGTTTGGATATATGTGTTCTAGTTTGGATATATGTGTTCCAGTTTGGATATATATGTTCTTTGTTGTTTGGATATAGCATGCGTTCTAGTTTGGCTATATGCGTTCTTAGTGTGGATGTAAGTGTTCTTAGTTTGGACATATGTGTTCCAGTTTGGATATATGGGTTCTTGTATTTTTTGCATATGTGTTTTTGTCTTTGTGTTGCACTGCTGTGGGCTGGGGGAAACGATATTTAGTTCATTTCATGTACATGAAGTGAAATGACAAACTGTTCCTGATTCCTTATTCCTGATGTATACGTTTCTGTCACCTCAGCTACATATGTAGTATTATCGGACATAATGAGAATAACAGGAACACAGCATGCTGAGAAGTCTGCTGTTCTACTGTGAGAGAGCACCGAAAAACAGTGTCAAAAAAAGTCTGTGTCTGTCCATCGCCCTGTTTGATGTAGCATTCTTCCTTCCTCAGTGTCTTCTACAGCTCTCATGTTTGCCTGGCTCACCTGACTCTTACATGAAGACAAATATAGAAATAAACATCAGCGAAATGTTATCTTTTTGTGGTCTGGCTCTTCAGGTTCTCCCATAAGTCTTAAAAGATAATTGCTTTTTTAAAACCTGGGTCTTATTTCCCTAGTTTTTGCCATCGTACATATTGGTTATAATATCATTTTACTCACCAGCTTCATTGTGGCGATTTCGGACACAGGAACACCGATGGACCCTACTTTACAATGGCATCTTACAGGGCAGCTAAATACGAGGCTTAAACCTGTCCTTTCCACAACAACAACAAAACCCCTTGTCTCTCAGTTAAGCTGTGTACATGGTTTCTTATTATCTATGACTTCTAAATCGCGTTGGCTGGGTATTTTGTCAATTTTTACTATTAGCCGTGGTAAGTATAGGGTAATCATTCCTGCAAACTGAACTTGGAGGTCACAGAAAGTTTAATCAGTTCATCTGGACACGTTTATTGAGAGAGAAACATTCCATCCCTCATCTAATGCCCCCTTTGCACTACATGGTACTGGCTCAACTCGACTCGACTCGACTCGACTCGCAGAGTGTCGTTTTCCATTACCGTAACAGTAGCCCCTCAGTGTAGCTGGTCTGCATTGATTAGGCTAAATGAAAGTAAAACATTTATAATCTGTGGGGATTTCAATATTGACCTTTTCAATGTATCTAAACATAAAACAACATCAGATTTGTTGGATGCATTATATAGCAGAGGGCTCTACCCATTGATTACCAAGCCCAGTAGAATAACCTCGAGTTGTGCAACATTAATTGACAATATTTTTGTAAATATCATGGAGAATAATGTTAAAAGTGGCCTAATAACAAATGACATAAGCGACCATTTACCCGTATTTCTAACGTATGATTGTCGAATAAAGAGAAATAAGGAGGGAAATTATTACACATATGTAAGGGTAAGAACCGATGAAGCAATAGACAAATTCAGAAAAGACCTCTTAAAAGGAGAGCGGAAAGTGGTGTATGTAGAAGAAGTAAATGCTTCATATGAGACATTTCTAAACAGCTATTTATCACTGTATGATTCACATTGTCCAATAATGCCATGCAAACATAAATGTAGCTATAACATAAAACCTTGGATTACAAAGGGCTTACAAAATGCATGCAAAAAGAAAAATAAACTTTACAGAGACTTCATAAAATTTAGAACAAAGGCAGCTGAAAAACAATGCAAGGTTTACAAAAATACGTTGACAATGATATTGAGATAAGCCAAGAAAGAATAATATAATAAAATGTTAAAAGAAAATCAAAATGACATTAAAGGTACTTGGACAATATTAAACAATGTAATCCGAAATAACTCTGTGCCTACAGATCTGCCCAATGCCTCATTCATCAATACAATCAGCTGCATTAATTTGAGTGCAGCCCAGCAACTCAACCTCATGACAAAGTGGCTTGGCAAGGAGTCATGCGAATACGTAAAATGCATACACTCAGTGTATGTGGGCAATCCCATTGAGGTGCTGCACAAAGCATGGGAACGTCTCTGTGGGTGTTATGCTGCCCCAGGTATTATGGAGGAGTCACTTTTTCAGTGGTTGGAGAGTTTCCCAAAGCTCACCAACAGAGACCATGTCAAGCTCCGTGAGCTTGGCGATTTGCTGATTAAGATCCTCGGTGCCAAAGAAGATGGCTGTCTCACGGGCCTTTCATATTTGGACACCTCACGAAGCATCTCACCAATCACAGGAAAACTGCCTTTTGGACTTCAAGAGCAATGGCTGTCAGCTGGCTCGAGATACAAAGAGGAGCAATGGTAGGTTCCCTCCCTTTTAATACTTATGCAGATTCATGTGCTATGAAGCCAAAAAGCAGAACGATCCCAGCTTCATGCACCAAAGGAGCACTGCAACCTCTACCAAACCGGAGAGACTCACCTCGAAGAAATTCAGCAATGACAGAACTTTCTCAGCACACAAAACAGACGTTTCCGCAATGAGAATCAACAAACCAATCAATTATGACCCGACCAAGAGCTGCCCTGTGCATGACAAACCGCATTCACTCCAGGACTGTAAAGCATTCAGAGACAAACCAATTGAAGAGAGAAAAGCTCTCCTAAGGGAGAAAGGAATATGCTTCAGATGCTGTGCATCCACCTCACATCTTGCCAAGGATTGCAAGTCATCAGTGAAGTGCCTGGAATGCGACCGCACCTACTATGTCACAGCAATTCATCCTAGTCCATCACCTCAAGCCCCAAAGGCTCCTTCACCATCACAAGAGAACAGCGGGAAGGGAGAAGTGGATGCTAACCCGGCTGTTAGCTCAAGCTGCACAAAGGTTTGCGGCTTGGGACAATGAAGCCGCTCCTTTGCAAAGATCTGCCTCACAAAGGTATATTCAAAGGATGCTAGGCACAAGGCTGTCAATGCCTATGTGATAACGGATGGCCAGAGCAATCGCTCACTAGCCAAACCAGAGTTTCTCGACCTCTTTGGTGTGGAAAGCAAACCATCCCCATATCGGCTGAGAACCTTTGCTGGTTTGGTAGAAATGTCGGGGAGATGCGCCGAAGGATTCCAAGTCAAATCTTTAGATGGCAAGGTGGTCATTTCTCTCCCACCACTCATCGAGTGTTGCGAGATCCTGAATAATCATTCAGAGATTCCAACACCAAGTGCCGTGCCACACCAACCCGATCTCCAGCATATAGCCAAACACCTCCCAGAACTAGATCCGAATGCAGATATTCTGCTGCTTCTCGGAAGAGACATTTTGAGAGTGCACAAGGTCAGACAGCAGGTTAACGGGCTGCTCAATGTTCCCTTCGCACAACGCCTAGACCTTGGCTGGGTAGTAGTTGGAGAAGTGTGCCTGGGAAATGTTCAAAAGCCGACGATCAACAGCTTCAAGACCAATGTGCTGGAAGGCAGTCATCCTTCAAGATTCAACCTAATAGAACCGGAAAACGATACTGAAATCCGACCAGAGGTAAAGACCTACAATACATATGTGAACGAGGAGATACTCACCTCAAACCACTTCGAACGGTTTTCCAGTCTCTGCTCACTCTTCAAAGGCATTGCCTTCCTCATCCACATCACCAGATCCTGCAAACAGACGAACAAAAACAGTGAGTGCAAAGGGTGGCACAGGTGTAAACATCCTCGCACCGCAGAGGAACTGGACCAAGCAATGCATGTTGTCCTTCAAGCATCTCAAAGGTCAGCCTTCGCAAAAGAACTTGCCTCTCTCCAAGCGCAAAATCCTATCCCCGACTTGATCCATGTCGGAGGCCGGCTACGACACTCCAACCTGCAGATTGGCAAAAGACATCCCATAATTCTGCCCAAAGACAGCCATGTATCCCTACTGCTAACACGCCATTATCATGAACAAGTGAAGCACCAGGGACGTCACATCACGGAGGGAGCTGTAAGGGCAGCAGGACTATGGATCTTGGGTGGCAAGAGGCTTATAAACTCACTACTCTACAACTGCATGACATGCAGGAAGCTCAGAGGGAAGGTGGAGGAACAACACGCCTTCAGGTGTGCCCTCCATTTACATATGTGGGACTGGGCATGTTTGGCCCTTGGTCAGTTGCAGTTAGGCGGACCTGAGGAGGACAGGCAGAAAGCAAGAGATGGGCCATCATGTTCAGTTGTATGAGCTCAAGAGCAGTTCATGCAGAGCTGATAGAGTCTATGGACACATCGAGCTGCATAAATGCACTCAGGTATTTCTTCGCCATTAGAGGCCCGGTTAAGCAGTTGCGGTCCGAATGCGGAACTAACTTCATCGGCGCGAGCAAGGAACTCAGGACAGGTAGAAGCCAGCTGGACCCAAACATAAAAGGGTATCTTAGTGAGCAAGGATGTGTCTGGGAGTTCAACCCGCCACACACTTCCCATATGGGGGGTTGTTGGGAGAGAATGATAGGCACTGCAAGAAGAATCTTGGATTCTATGTTGCTCCAACTAAACGCTCGCCTCACCCATGAAGTGCTCTCTACATTAATGGCGGAAGTGACTGCCATTATGAACGCGCGACCACTTGTACCAGTATCCACAGACCCGGACAACCCCCTGGTACTCTCTCCATCGATGCTCCTCGCGCAAAAGAGCAGAGTCTCACCACCCCTTGGCGACTTCTCAGAGAAGGATTTGTACACGAAACAGTGGAGACAAGTCCAAGCTCTCGCAAATCAATTTTGGACACGTTGGTGACGAGAGTACCTACCTTGTTTACAACGCAGACAGAAATGGACAGCACTTCGGAAAAACCTACAAGTCCTGCTCAGAGATGAGCAAGTCGTGGTCCTGCTCAGAGATGAGCAAGTCGTATGCAACTCTTGGCCTATGACTAGGATCACTACCACATTCCCTGGGAAAGACGGACACGTCAGAAAGGTCGAGGTTAAAACAGTCGACCAAGGTATCGTAAAGACATTTCTCAGACCAATTAGGGAAGTTGTCTTATTTCTCCCAGAAGACAAGTAAAGAGCCTGATTCTAACTCCTTGTTTACTAGGTGTAGAGACCTTACTGAGGTCAGGCAGGGAGTGTGACGTCTACAAGACATATGTTGTATTTTTGTAATAATTTATTATGCCTTCGTATTGAATTGTATTGTTGGTTTAAAATGTTCGATAAAGTTAGTTCAAACAGGCCACTTCCTGTTAGTCAGCGCATCAATTCCTGTTAGCCAGAAATGCCGAAAATGCAGGGAAAGCCACACTCGTTATTTAGCATGTGGATCCATCTGCATTTACACTCAAGAACTGATGATTCAATGTTGTAAGTTGTTGTATTTCATCATTTACATGTTAAAGCTAATATATTAAGGGTTATTTGATGAAAAATGTAACAGAAGTTAAGATTATAAATCGTTGTATTTACAAGTATGTACAAGCTAGCTCATGCCTTTGCTAGGCTAATTCAGTACAGTTCTAAGTTTGTAAAAAACAACACAAGACTTAGTTTGCTTTTCTGTATTTTCATTATCCTGTAGTTTTCACTCCACATCATTGTGAAGGAGTTACCAGTAAACATTTCTTCAACTACTACGATGACTCTTTTCTTCATATTGAGTGGGGTTTAGCTTTGTGTTTAGTCTACAGTTCTTACGCCCTTACGAGAACACTAAAGAGAGACTTAACACCATAAGAGACCATTGTTTTATCCCCCTCTATAATGATGTCCCTCACCTTATCCACAAAATCCAGTGTTCTGAATGTGATGTTCATTACTGCCTAACAATGGGTTAAGAATAGATACCAGAAACTTAGAGATGGTATAGGTCACTGAGCATGCATAAAGACAAAATGAACCAGGAAGTAGCTCGGCAATACCACACCATCGTAATATTGGACAATTCAGGTAATCATTTTTAACATGTACTTTCATTTTCACTTCAAACAAATGCGTGATTTAGATACTTGGGTTGAATTGGACTCCTTGAAGGGCCTCATTCATCAATCATTTGTACGTACAAATTTGTTCCTACACATGGACATTTTTTAGCTCTCAAGATTGTCTTACAGTCAGTAGCAAAGCCTGATGGTTATTTGTAATCCCTTCCCTCTAACATCTATCATTTACATTTTGCAATGAGCAATCTCCCAGGCTTGCAAAGACATTAGTCAATAGCCAACTGGTGTCTAAATTCAGGGGTTACCCAGGTTCTACACTGGTCTCTGAGACAAATGTCAAGGCTAAAAAAATATCATGGGTGTGTAACAACAAATTTGTACGTACGAACGGTTGATGGTCTGACGTTCGCATTCAATTGCCCCAGAAGATGCCGTTGTAAAGCTGTGTCCAGGGTCAGTCCTGCATCCAAAATCTCCGAAATGAAGCCATGAGTAAAAATGACATCATAACGATATGTGCAATGGCAAACACTACAATATTAAATTAAAAAAAACACAGAATGATCCTTTAAGCCTCTGTCCCCATGAGCCGAGCTGTGTTGGTGGGATAGGATGCTGGATCTCTTAAATGTCACGTAGACTGATGGTGGGTGGGCTAAAGTGTGGTGACATTACTGCTTCTCCTCTGCCTTCTCCCTAATTCAGACCTGCCTGCTCTCTGCCCTGACATTTTTCGTGCTGTTTATATGTGTGAGTTGCTGGCCAAAAATGTCAGCGCAAGATTTATGTGTGTGAATACTGACTGGCAGAGCTGGGAGGAGGTATATGGCATACCAGGTAGAGAGAAAGGGAAGCCAGAGAGCGGGATGAGAGAGAATAACTGGTGAATTCAAGCCCTCGTCGGTTTGCGTCTATTTTTTTCCTTCATCCATTTGACCCCCATGTCTTTACATCAGCTGTTATCTCCTTTAAACTGCGAAATGGTTTTCACTTCCCACCCTGTAGGATTCTTCGATTCTCTTCGCTTCTTTTCACTGCTCTTTAATTCATTTTTCTTCTTTTCTATTCTCTTCTCATCTATTTCTTCTCTTGCCCTCCCTTCATCGCTTCTCTTTTCTTTTTTTTTCTTCTCTTCATTTTTCTCTTCTCGTCTTTACTCTCTTCTATCACTAATCCCCTGTAAACTGACCTTTTCCATCATCATTTCACATGCGCCCTATAGAGTATAATCAGACTGATGATCTTTATCTAATCTCGGTGTATCATTGCTCACATTCCCCGTCCCGCACTCTCTCTATGTCTCTTTATGGTCCTGTTACCCCTCGAGGGATCCCTTAGGCAGGGCTAAAATACCCCATGCTGGGAAAACCTAAAGGTCATCTTAAAATGCACCTTCACTCTCACCCCACACACTGTTGTGCCTGTTGTTAAGCCACACTAATAACATTCCAGCTGAGATCTAACACACAAAAACAAACAAAAAAACAAAAAAAAAACAGTCCAAGCATGTTGGAGCATGGTGGAATGTGATCAACAAAGCAACAAAAAAAAGCAAAAAAGGAGCAAAACTTTTTATCTTTTTACTTGTTCATGATTACCATGTCACAGGAGTATACCACACAGCACTGCATGGAGATTTCCTGTGAGACAGGATGTCAGCCCTCCAGAGAACTTTCTTTTTGCTTTATAGGTTACATGAAAAACATCACAATTACCCTTGTACGAAGTGTGCTGCATGACCCATATAAGGTATTCACCTTGTGCCTATAGCGTCAACGTGTGAGTGTGTGTGTGTGTGTGTGTGTGTGTGTGTGTGTGTGTGTGTGTGTGTGTGTGTGTGTGTGTGAGTATGTGTGTGTGTGTGTGTGTGTGTATGTGTGTGTGTATGTGTATGTGTATGTGTATGTGTATGTGTGTGTGTGTGTGTGTGTGTGTGTGTGTGTGTGTGTGTGTGTGTGTGTGTGTGTGTGTGTGTGTGTGTGTGTGTGTGTGCACACACCATGTGTTACCTTGGTGTCAGCAGGTGTCATCACTGTATGGCAGGGACATGAAAATCCTCCTTGGGACTCAACTGTGTGTGTTTGAGCATGTATTATGTATACATTATTACTCAACCTCAATGTCTTAGTATATTGTAGACATACTACCTACGTATTTCAGTATCCAACCATATCCTTCTGTTTCTCTGCTAGTCTTTATCCCATCAAGCCACTGCCAACTGTTCCAGCTGTCTAAATCAGACAGATGTTTGATAACTGACATAATCCCCACACCTAATCGGGTCCTCTTCCACGGCTGTGCTTCACCTTTCCTCCTTCTGTTATACCCCGCAGATCTGTGTTTTGTCCCTCCCTACCAGGCCCAACCAGATCCTCTCTAGACCTGCCTTTTTGCTGCACTCACAGGCTCAGGCAGTCATGATGAATGTGGAACAGGGCCCAGCCCAGGCTCCTACCATTACCCCCCTGACAATTTATTACCCTTTATCTGTCGGCACAATTAACCCAGGCCCGGGAAATAGGAACTTATCAGTCCTTCATTACCAGGACCTGCCCATGTCCCCATCCCTCTCTGTCACCTGGCACACAGGCACACACAGACTCTCTCTTTCATTGTCGGATTCTAGTTTTTGTCCTTGTATATCGCTCCTTGGTTCTCTTACTGCCTTCAATATTTTTCTTGTCTCTCTCTCTCTTTTCCTCTCCGTGTCTTTCTCTTGACGTTTGCACAGGTTGTATTTTTGCCTTGCAAGACTCAGGCTGCACACCCATAAATGCATTATGGAATCTGTAAGGCAAGTGCAGCCAAAGAAGAGCAATATCTCAAAATTGAAAGCTTTATTGTCCACGACATCAGTGAGCAATATGACTAAATTGACACAGTAGGTTTTGGTTTATTGTAAGTTAGACGCGCGTGCACACAGGAAGTGTTTAGCACACGGAACGGCGACAAATAAATGGCAATAAATTCAATGTTCTGCAGGGTTTGGTGGGTGTAATGAGCATGGTAATAGAGCAACAACACAACAGTTATCTTTTTCACAACGTGGCGGTAATGGACCGTGAAAGTGTCACTTTATGTCAATGGTAAGACTGATTCTTCTATAACCCTTGCATGTCAATGGAGTATCCTCCAGGTGTGCAACCAGACATCAAACAATGGCCCTTCATGCACAACATACACCAGGTTGCCATTTGCGCTCAGTCAGGGCTGTTCGGCGCCAGCCTATGAGCAATTGCCATTGGCACCCACAGCTGGCAAACCCTCGCATTAGGAGGCTGCTGTATTAAAAAACGGAGTCTTTTAGTAAAAGCTACAGTGTGTCAGGTATGAGGCGGGCCAGCTCTCCTGCAGTCAGGGCTCCAGCCAGGCACCGGTGCAAGCCTCTGGATGGGCCTGGTCTCTCCAGCCAAATAAAGTACTGCTGATAAACATTATGTAAGAATACGAAATTGACTCATGAATGCAACCTCTGTCCAGTTTGCCAGAATCCACATGATGACGATAGCCAAACTTAATAGGATGGACATCTTGGAGAGCTGGTGTTAGTGTGTGTGTGTGTGTGTGTGTGTGTGTGTGTGTGTGTGTGTGTGTGTGCATGCACTTGTATACGGGGAGGTGTTAACAGATTCGTCATTTGCAGACTAACAGGCGTATAGAGACAGCAATAGTAAAATCATGCTTTACATAAGCCAGATACTGATGATTCATTCAATTCCACCCTTTCCTTCCTCTTTCTCTCTCCCAATTTGTCCCTGGGTCATGTAAGTTCTCCAGAAGACACAGCGCATGGGAGTGTGTTTGCGTGCATAAGTCCACATACACTGAGAAGGTGTGTGTTTACATATCTCTGGACCCAAGGTCTACATAAGGATGTGTGTGTGTGTGTGTGTGTGTGTGTGTGTGTGTGTGTGTGTGTGTGTGTGTGAGAGAGTGTGTGCGTGCGTGTGCCAGGCTACTCTGTAAGTCATGTGCTATATCTAAATCCCCTGTCACAATGATAACATCCCAGTTTAGCTGATGGTGGGCTGATGCTTAAAGCCGGAGTCCATGTGGGAGCTGGGAGCTGACAACAGAAAAAGAGTCGCTGGAAGAAGAAAAGCTAAACCACCTGCCACTAACTGATAACCAGAATAAACAAATAGACAGGTAATAGTTATAGTGATACAAGCCCTATTCCAATCCTGTAGTTGGCAGTGTGCAGTTTAACAATCAGTGACTACACATTTTCAAAAGATGACAGAGAGGGGATGGATTAGTTTGCTATACACAGTTATTATAATGACCATTATGAATGCAAATTGCTGATGGACATTTATAAAGACGCACAGACTACACATGTATATATATATATATATATATATATATATATATATATATATATATATATACACACACACGTCTGTCCACCTCCAGCTACTTAAGCTCAATTATTATTTGCCAAACAGAATGGCTTGACGTCATCTCTTTGTTGCAGACTGCAGACAGAACCAGACAGAGAGCCAGGCGAACAGGAAAAGTCCAGAAGCTTAATAGCATGAAAGCATAAATTTAAAAAAAGCCAATTTGGCCTCAGAAGAACCAGCAGCGAGAAACGTTTGCAGACACAGGTTACGAGATGTGAAATATCTCAGATAGATATGTTATAGAGTGCAGCTTCATTGTCTGCCCTTAAGAGGAAGCGGTAGCTTTGCAGCAAGGCATGCTTGAGGCAACACGCGCCTAAACAGCCGTCCGTTGGAGGCATCTCTTTTCTCCAAAACATACAAACTGACTCTTTAAGCAAAGATTACTTCAGGGATTACAGAGCGGTTCTTTTGAGTGACAGTTCCCGATCCTCCGAGAGTTATCCTTGCTCCCGTTTCTATATCCTCTATACTCATTAAACAGAATAGAGATGTGCGATAGAGCAGGAGAAAGGGAGAGCGAGAGAGAAAGAGAGAGAGAGAGAATAAGATTCCCTGACACCACACTAATTGAGTAGTCTCCTTTGTGCCCAGCCAGCATGCCAAGTTTAAATTAACAACTAATCAAATCAATATGGAGGCCGCCAAGCAAAGAGGAAGGCACCTCGACCTGGGAAGCCTGGCTAGATCGCATCCACAAATGACCTTTGCACCTGGAAGCAGTTTGCCAAAGCCTGTCGTAACCAGAGCCAGCAGTGCTGGTGGTGGGTAGTTCTCTCTGTGAGAGCAGCAGCGATGGTTTACTGGCTGTCTTTAAGAATAATATTGTCTGGCTTTACTTGGCCATTTAAAAAAAAAATAGTGTCTCTTAAAAAGTACAAAATTTCCATTTGCACTGGGCAGAAAGAAAAACACGAGTTTCATATATCACTCCTTTTTTGGGTAGCCGTGATGTGCACTTAATATATTTCATGATCATAAATGCCAGTGGTGGACTGCCAGGGTGAATCATCTGCTGTGCACTCACAGGTTGTAACAACCCCCCCCACACACACACACACAGACAATTCTTTCCCAGTTTTTGCAGTGTACTTGGCCTCAACTAAAGGTGTTATTTGCAGAGAGTTGTGATGTGATGCGTCGTGCCATCTTCAGAGACATCTGTGGGTTGAAAATGAGAGGCACTTCTGCATTTGGAAACCATCAACACACACTGACCTCCCCTGGAGGGCTCCAGCTGGGACTGACATCTTCAAGGGCCTGAGGGCCCCTGGCTCCTACAGATGCTCTCTCGTTCACTTTCCTCATCTCTCCCTCTATTTCTCTCCCTCGCTTTCTCTGTTTTACACACACACACGCACACACACACATACACACACACACACACACACACACACACACACACACACACACACACACACACACACACACACATATAAATACAATATATGCTTATCTATTCTTGCATATGGACCCCAGAATGAACACCAATGTCACTCAAATATTTGGTCTGTGCACACTGGCAAACACACTCAGAAAAACACACATTATATAAATACACAACCATGCAGATGGGTCCAAGAACACTAATATGTTTTCGGTTTTTCAGCCACACATGCATGCATTCGTGCACACGTCTTCCCACATGGGCCCTCAGAGCACCGACGACTTTTACTCTCATCAACAACAACAAAGTTGTTGCACGGGCCTGCTTCGCTGCTATCCAAATCTCTGTGTGCATTTTGCCAACAAAGAGTGAAAGATGTAATTCTTAACAGACTTCACAAAGGGCTATCCCTTGTCAAGTTGAGAGAAGGCATCAACAGCATAATCCACAATCTGCGGTACAGGAGTATCTGAAATCCAAAACCGTATCTCATCTCAAGGAATCTTTTTTTTTTTAATTACGGGAAGGCTTTCAGGAAATATAGATACTGCAAATGCAATGATGTGAGAAACTGCAGCAGCAACAACAACGACCCAAGGGGGGAAATTTTCTTAAAAAACACGATAAAGACAAGCTGAAGTGAAGATCTGCCTCTGTAACAATGAAATGAAAATTGCGATTAACATCTAATTTTTTTTCTTTTAAGACGGAATAGTTGTTAGGATTTAACTCTATAATTTCAGCCAGAGTCACCAAACTGTTTCCAAGAATTTTGAAATGATCAGCATTTTATTTATATGGTTTCTTAAAGACATAATGAGGGTTTTAATGTTTGCTTTAGACGGGGATGATGATACATGACTGTGACAAGAATACACCTGTACGACTACCTGTCAAAGTATCAAATCACGTTCTGTCACGTGCATCTAGGGCATTTCATTGTGTCGATTGACGAGGGTGTAATTGAAGACATCCATTCAGATCTACTTTTAACCAGAGTATCCACTAAACGTGGATTACAACAGCCACGCAGTTTCGTACCCTGATGTTAACCACACCAAACCCATATCTCAACATAACCTTTTCTAACTTTACACCTAAACCTAAATTTAACCATCTCTAATCTAACAGTATGGCGTCCAGGTAGCGTAGCAGTCTATTCCATTGCCTACCAACACGGGGATCTCTGGTTCGAATCCCCGTGTTACCTCCGGCTTGGTCAGGCCTCCCTACAGACACAAATGGCCATGTTTGCGGGTGGGAAGCCAGATGTGGGTATTTATCCTGGTCGCTGCACTAGCGCCTCCTCTGGTTGGTCGGGGCACCTATGGGGGGGCAGTGCCGTGTATAGAGAGAGCGTGGCCATCTGGTTACACGGGCACCATATTGCCTACCAACTCGTAGGCAGCCCCATGTGTGCGCTATTCAAAATCGCGCAAACTTCATGATCTCTCAAGCTGCACTTTCAAAGGAATAAGGGAAAACAGAGATGTCTAAATTATTTAATAAATGCATTTTCCTGGGTCACAGATCAAGGGCAGTAATAGAAATCAGGATGACGATTAAAGCACTCCATGTAATAGGGTAAACTGAGCCTTGTGTCATGTGACCAGCTTAATGAGATAACTGGCCGAAAGTCGTCTCACTTTTGACTACTGTTAAATAAGAATTTAACACGACTATTGTGTCTCTCACCTTATTAATTGGTCACATGGCAAAATGAGGCTCACAGCTTACTCTGTCTTGTGGGTGTAATGTACCATGAATGGATCACTCAGTTAATTTCTATTACCAGACTTTGACCCCAATTTAGAGGAAACAAGAAGTTATTAGATTAAAAACTTAGACAACATACTGAAGCTATTGAGAAAGGGGATTGGCCTTTTAAGGCCACACCACTGCATCAATAATTTTGAGAGGCACTTTATGTATTTTACATCATTCAGTACCAGTATTTAGGGTTACAGAAATTATGGATTTTCCATCAATTCAATCTCTGTTTCAGAGAACCCAAATTTTTTTATCATTGCGTAGCAGTAGTCAGAGTAGGTGGTTTAGCACCAGACCAGGAGCAGAGGCTATGGTAATAACGTGTTTGACTTTTTCAGCCCATGATGGAGGTGATGAGATCAGGAAGAAACCCACCAGCGGTCCTAACACTGTCGCAGGCATTGAGCAGGGGCCTCTGCTGCTTACATGTAGATTTCAACCCAAAGAATTTACTCCAGAGACTGTAGTTTTTATCCACTACCCTACTGATGTGGTGGATAAATTGGTGATCAGTACCAGTAGTACATATTTTGCAACATTCAGTAGGCTACTAGTGAATGATAATGAGCAGTAATATCAGGGACACTCTAGAAATATTAGGCCTACCTGTTTCGAGGTTTAGCCAGTGCAGGGTCAGTCGTGTATCGGGGCTCTTGTCTAGTTTATCTCAACACTACCCACACGCTGCCTCGGCTCAGGCTCACGCCTGTCACTCAATCCATCCCATATGAAAATCTGACACTATTTACATTTGCCTGATTTCTGTCAACGGTTATACACGGCTTGGCTGTGCTATACAACTGATTTTCACACATCAATACCTTTCAGACTCTCGGATTGCTCTGGGGAAGTTAGTTTATTGAAAAATCGTAAACACTGAAATGAACTCACCGAGAACAAGTAGGAATATGCTGAGGGGGACCAGCCTGGCCTGCGAATCTTCACGGGCCAAACTGACCTCCTTTGTCCATCCTGTGGAAATCGATGCATCATACGGCCTTGTCCCGGCCGAACAGAACAGCCCCAAGCCGCACAACACACCATTTCTCCTTCAACTGCTATAAATCGGCGAGAAATGGGCCGAAAACGCAGGAAAAATCACTGAAACGTCATGATGACAGAGCCAGATGTTGGTAGGCAACGTGGTGCCCGTCAAGCACGTGACCGGCTCTCAGCCAATCACAGCGCGTGTTGCAAAGATCAAAGGATGACCAGACTCTCTCTATACACGGCGCTGACTGGGGGGAATAGCGTGATCCTCCCACGCGCTATGTCCACCTGGCGAAACTCCTCACTGTCGGGTGAGAAGAAGCGGCTGGCGACTCCACATGTATCGGAAGAGGCATGTGGTAGTCTGCAGCCCTCCCCGGATCAGCAGAGGGGTGGAGCAGCGACCGGGACGGTTCGGCAGGGTGGGGTAATTGGGTAAATCACATTCTGTCACATGCATATGGGCCACTTCATGGTATTGATTGATGAGGATGTAATTGAGGACATCCATTCAGAGCTTGTACTTTTAACCCGAGTGTCTACTAAACGCGGATTACAACAGCCACACAGTTTCGTACCCTGATGTTAACCACACCAAACCCATACCGAAACACAAACTTTTCTAACTTTGCACCTAAAACCTAAATTTAACCATCTCTAATCTTACAGAATTAAGATGGATGATCTGGCAATCATACTAATAACAATAATAATAATAATAATAATCATCATCATCATCATCATCATCAATACATTTGATCATGCTATTGTGGAACCTGAAAATAAGTTGTACGCAAACATTTTGACTGAGACCAGGATCCCTGTGTCTTGTGTACGTTTGATTTGTTATTGATATTTACATCGCTGAACAACAAAGGTCAGGTCAGCTAGGAATTACACACACAGCTCCTTTTGTGTTGGGAATCAATCCGATTTGATTTGATGCACTGCAATGGACGACAACCTGGGAGCGTGGTTGTAAATACTATGTCTTGTATAAAATAAGACACTATGTACCCCATTAATTACTCAGGCCCAGAAGAGTAAACGCTTCCCACCCTGTAATTTACTGTGGGGCATGCGTCATCCCCAGCAGAGGCCAAAATGCACCGTAATGCACAAGGATCTAGTGGCAGTAAAAAAGGAAAGACTTAATTCTTAAATGCGGTCTCTCACTGGTGCCTCCCTGTTATTATACGTGCATAACAGTGCTCGTTTGTTGCCTGTTAATTAATCGTTGTTCAGCGGAAGGTGATTTCCTCCACAACCCGGGCGCCGTCTGCCCAGCGGCAGTAGTAGGTGGAATCCCCCTTGAAAAAGCCAAAAATGGGACCTAAAGGAGTACGATGCCCTTGAGAACACACAGGGACTGCAGGGCAGGATGGATGGCTGCATTCACCGCCATAAATTCTCTCCTCTCTAACTATCTCATTCATCATATACACACTAGGTTCTTCCACATCCTGAATACACCCCTACAGCACCAACTACCCGCCCATACACACACACACACACACACACACACACAGATTCACAACACTCCTACCTTCCTAGTTTGCACTGGTAAATAAGGCATGCAGACAGAGATAGGTCAGAAAGTTTAGAGGGGAAAAATGTTTTAAAAACAAAGAAAACACAAGATAAGTGCATGAGGGAAATGGCCGTATGACAATGAACACCCCCCCCCTCGTTTCACCTTGGAATGTATGGATACATATTTGTCAGCGAGACAGACGTCGGCTTTTCTTCGTCCGCAACAGATAAATTGTCATATCGGTTGCACAGCTCAGAGGTTCAGCGTTGGTCAATATTCATTGTGGGTTCCCGAGGTCTCCATAGATAGGAGGGTCTGCCTCTGTGCTGTAATGTAATGTTGAGCACACATGCATCCCATTAAACCGCTGCATGAAATATTAGCACAGAAAATCACTTGACTGGATCAATTATCTTCCTTGAAAAGTAAGTTTAAAAAAAAAAAGTAAGTTATGGCTCAACATTTTTTTCTGAGGAAATGAGTAAAATAGAAAAAAAAATTTCAATGTGTCCCATCTCTGCCTGTATAACTTGATCGGACCGTGCAGAACGGCCATCATTCACCCTACACCCACATTCACTTTGTTTTCTCCCTCATTTCACAGTGACCCGCAAATTGATTTATGTCGGCAGAGGACAATGAGGAACTGAGTAAAAAGAATTCTCTCTCTTTCAGCTGCATTCACATTTTAACTTTTTTTAAACCACTATTCCAATATTAATTCTGTTATCTGTGAATCAATCATAATTAGTCTTGCAGCCGGCCGACCAGCCTTGAATGCAGCAGCCGCGAGAGTGGAAGCCGGAGGACAAATGAATGCGGAGCGTCAGGAGACAGAGCACCACTGCCCTCTGGTGGTCAGACAGAAATCTTCCACCGTGCCGAGTTAGGAGTTCCACACGGCCTACAAGATACAGAGTGAATATACATTTTAATTCCCATTTCCAACACCCGAGGTTAGTTTCTGAGGTTGACGGAAGGGAGACAACACTGTGAACAGCGTAGGTGTCTCTAACTTGGATACGGTGGCAGTGGCCAATTTGCAAAAAATGAAATTCAAGGGGGACGATGGGGGTTAGACACCCCACAAACACCTTTTAAACTGTAGCCACAAGCATACATATTCTTATTTTCTTTCACCAAGCGTTTTTAAAAACTATTCGAGAGCTCTGAAAGAAAGAAAAAAACACGTCTACTCTTATGGTTTAGTTTTGTAATTAGACCCCCCCCCCTTGTTTATTACCCAGTATTTTTTATTTTTTTTAAGTAATTCAGTTCACATTCCAATTTTGACTGTGTTAATAATTCATACAATGTTCATTCACAACAATGTCCACAGTACACTTGGGCAAATCCCTGATATGGATCGAGTTTAGATATCGATAACAGATTTCTTTATGCATTCTGATGTTCCTTGGTTGAGATATTTCACATGGTGCCATTAACCCAGAGGATGGAGAGAGGGAATTAAGTTTTATAAAAGGGCTGGGTTTTTCTTTTGTAAATCTAAATCTAACAACCCCCCCCCCAGCATCGACAACTGCTCAGACAAGACGTAGATCACAGTGCTCAACATTGTAAAAAGGCATAGGAAAAAAAATGTGCATTTTTCAAAAAAGACACACCACACACAACAGTTGAGGTCCAGTATATAGTATATATGAAGTGTCAAGAGCATAAAATGCTACAAGGAGAAAATGTAGGTATGGAATCAAGATATTGAGCTGAAATTAGCAGCAGCGTCTGCATAAGCACCCCTCCTCCTGTATTCCTCATCCAGATCCATGGCAAGAGCCCAAAGAGCTTCTGCACACACTGGACAGAAGTACGCTCCCAGGGTCCTGATGTGAGTGTGAAAAAATGAGCACTTTATACCCATTTGGTTTCCCTCAGCACTTGATTATTAATACCTCTTGACGTTTTGCTGCATCCACAGACCTACACTTTTGTACCTGGAGGAACCTAAAATCTTCCATTGCAACCATTAGATTGAAATACTGCCAGCTCCTGTATACAGCCCCAGGACAAAGCTCTGTGATGTGGGGGATCAGGCCTTCTGCTCTGCTGCACCTTGTCTCTGAAATGCCCTTCCTGACCCGCTACAGGCACCAGACTTTGGCCCTCCATCAAAACAGGCCTGTGTAGAAAAGGGACTGTTAACACTGACACAGCACTCCTTGACTATCAGAGTCTTTTTGTCTGTTTCGACTTTGATGCGTTTATGTGCTTTGCTTTTTATGTGCTTCTCCCTTGCTCTTAACATGTACCGTCACATTTTAGCACACCGACATCTTCAGTCTCCAGCGTTCAAGCAAGGACTCACACAGATGTCAAGTTGTTCCATCACTTGCTCTCTCTGCAAGCAGGTCAGATAGCAGTTCTTTTTGTTTTAGTATTAATGTATTCTATTTGTTTTGTGAACTGCTCATCTACTCCTCCTCCACAGCGGCATGTTTGAGACCTTCAGGGACATCTCAGATATTCAACTGACATATGGCGAAGACTTAAAAAAAATACAGAATCAGTTCCCAGCCTCTGTCCCAGATGCAGCGTAGCATTGTCTTCAAATAGACTACTACATTTGCAAAGACATGGACAAACTAGATAGACGGACAGATATGGTAGATTGATAGATGGAAAGAGAATTAGCTGGGCCTTTTCCTCATGATAGGTCTCACTCGAAGCTTTGTGCTCCGCGAGCCTTTAGAAGCAAGTTTCAAGCTCATTTTCCCAATGGATCCTATGGCAACAAAGGCTCTTGGGAGCATCCCTCACAAAGTTAAACAACATTCATTGAACGTCAAGCATCTAGGACAATAAGATCTTTTCTTGCAGCCACAAGTGCCGACTGTTGATCATCCATTGTCAGAAGGCTTACTGCTACGAGAGTATGAAACTCGTCTTTAAGCCTGACTCTTCTTTTATGAAGTTGGTATCCTGGGTGGTATCCCAGGGTCTCAAAACACAGCAGCAGCAGCACAGGAATTGTTTTTTGTCCTTACAAGACAGCACTTTAGTGCTGTGAACCTATGGGGGGGAGCAAACAGTCTCTGTGCACTTAGCCTACATAGAGCACATTGACAGTCAATGCATTAGCAGGCCGCTGCCGTTCCTCGTCAGCATCTAACATGAGCTCAGGAGACGCAGACAAACAGGTTGGGGACACACATGAGCACAGAGAGAATCTCAAAGGAAGCCACACCGGTGCCAGAGAGGATTGCAGGGGTAGAAAGACAGGCTTTTTAGATGCTGGTGTCCATGTAGTGAAGATATGTCAGCTTTTAACAGCCATTGCAGGGCACAACTACAAAGCAGAGAACATGCTTACTTGAGGTGAGTCATGAATGGGGACACAAAGTGGCTCCAGAGTACTCACCCTCCCATTGATTAATCCTTCTTTTGCTATGTCTCAAAGTCAAACTAAAATATATTTGACTGATTTTTTTTTAACTTCTATCAATGCAATTCTCCAGAATTTCAAGTATTAAGATGTCTTCTGTACATTAAATAGCTCCTTTGTATCAACAGCCTGTGTATTGTAAATGCTGTATATTGAATTCTTTGAGACCACACTGAACACGTTAACAAGATCCTCAGTATTAGTTTGGAATCCCCCTGTTTTCAGTTGCGTGACTGCACAATGGATATCACCAACTTTGCAAGGCCTCACAACTAAAACAGATCTCATCTACGGTCATAAATAGCAAGGAACTGCCCGTGAAGTCCTTGGGAGGCAAAGATCTTGACGTTATAAAAATACTGGCAAAGCTTAGAATCGTCCTGTAGCAACACTGTAACTTCCACTGTAACAATGGGAAAAATATGGCACAACAAAGACAACCAGGCTCAGACTCTCCAACTGAGCTATCAGACAAAAAGGGTTATTGTCAGAGAAGTGTCCCAGAGTATATTGGCTTTAATAAAAGAAACTGTCCAGAGATCAACTACAACTTCACTTAAAAGAGTTGACCTCTTTGGGAAAGTGGTTGGAAGGAAGCCATTTCTGAGAAAGGGCAACCTCAAGTCAAACCTGGAGTTTGCTAGAAGCCATGTGACAAAATTTGAGACCTTCTGGAAGATTGAGTGATCTGAGGATGAAGCAGAGTTCTTTGGCCTGAAAGCAAAGCACTGTGTTCGGCACAAACCAAACGCAGCCCAACACCCAGGTAACACCACATCCCTACTATCAAGCACAGCCATAATAGATAAGAAGCAGATAAAAGCAAATCTTTGGGCCACACCTTGTAGTCAGCAAGAGACCCACATTTTAGGGCAAATATTCATGTAACAGGATGATGACTCAAAAGCACACTGCAAAAGCTACTAAGAAATGGCTTACAAGATGCCCTGGCTAAAGCCCAGACCTCAATCCCAATGGAAATCTGTGTATGACTTGATCTATTGTTTTGCTTTGGTGAAGTTGGAACAAATTTGCATGGCGGTACCAGCAAAATTTCACAAATCTAACTGTGCAAAGCTCTTAAATGTACCAAAGGCTCAAAGCTGTGATTGCTGCCAAAGGTGTGATACACCAAGAACAAATTCATGACAAATTGCACAATGAAATCATTTGGAGGAAAAAAAAAGTTATCTAATGAAAGGAATTTATTGTGCAAGGGAGAAAAAAATATGTATTTCGTATTACAATTTGAAGGCTTGCCAGGGAAAAAATAGTTGACGAGGTTAAGGAGTGTGAATACTTTTCACCCACACAAGGTCAGGGTCAGGTTTACATGACGATAGATCTCTTCTATCGCAGCAGACGACCACAAGGCCGTCAGAGTCCCACCTCGTCTCAGCAGCCAGGCGATGTGGGTTTAAGATGGCTTAGTTTATCGGACAATCTTTCCCAATTGTACATCCTGATTGTATCCCTCACTAAATAGCAGCTATTATGCCTTTTGGTGGGTTGGTCCCTCCAAAAGGTCCTACAATAACAGCCTTCACAAATTGTATAGGCTGACAAATCAGTATCTTGCTTGGTTAGTTGCTCACAATCTTTAGCCTGTTTATGAACGGAACAACTACAGGCAACAGTCCAATGAACATTTTGAGATTTTAAGCTCTGGCATTTAATCTTCTCACATAAAACTGACTGAAGATTGTGGAGGGAAAAGGCATTTTTGAATAGAGCAGTTCATGTGCAGAAAACCTCTGATAAAATCCAATATTGCCAAAATGTCAATGCAGGATCAACTTCAGGTTATCTTTATAAAAAAATTGTCAGTTTGAATAAGCATTTTAAAGGTTTATCCAACTAATTGACACAGGTCAAAAACAAAGTGTATCTGTGCAACCAAGAGGACTAAACTAGAAAGGGTGCACTGAAAACTACTGTTCATATCTCTGAAATGGACTCAAATGCCACACAAACCATAATTTTTATTTATTTATTTTTCAGGTTTTGATATACTTTATTAATCACTGTGGGAAAGGTTTCTCTGCATTCAACCCATCCTAGCAGTGTAGCTAGGAGCAGTGGGCACCGCTGTGCAGCACCCGGCGACCAGCTCGTTTGTCTTGCCATGCCTCGGTCAGGGGCACAAACAGGAGTATTAACCCTAACATGCATGTCTTTTTTTGATGGTGGAGGAAACCAGAGCACCTGGAGAAAACCCACCGCAGATGGGCAGAACATGCAAACTCCACACAGAAGACGACCTGGGACGACCCCCAAGGTTGGACAACACTGGGGTTCAAACCCAGGACCCTCTTGCTGTGAGGCGACAGCGGCACTGTGCCACCCAAAAAAACATACAATTCAAAATATTGTAAATTATAAAATATAAACAGGTTTGAGTTCCCTCCGTACGGTGTCTGGGCTCAATCTTACGGTGAGGAGCTCGGACATCTGGAGGGACCTCGGAGTAGAGCCGCTGCTCCTTCGCATCTAAAGGAGCCAGTTGAGGTGGTTCGGGCATCTGATTAGGATGCCTCCTGGGCGCCTTCCTCTGGAGGTTTGCCGGGCACAGCCAACTGGGAGACCCCAGGGTAGACCCAGGACTCTCTGGAGGGACTACATGTCCAATCTGGCCAGGGAATGCCTTGGGATTCCCCAGGGGCTGGAGGGCGTTGCTGGAGAGGACATCTGGAGTGCCCTACTTAGCTTGCTGCCACCGCAACCCGACCCCGGAGAAGCGGCTGAAGATGAATGAATGAATAAATAAAATATAAAATAACATACTTTTTGGGCTTTGAATAAATATCTTTTTAAAACATGCAAAGACTTTTGAGAACCTGTGGATTCACTCCATGCTACTCTCACAGTTTAACTTCTAAGTTACTTTTATTGCTGCCGTGCATATGTGAATTATGTATTCCATTTCATACCATTAGTACATCCACTTAACCATCATAAAGTTAGCTGGGCCAATACACATTCACTCAAAAGGAGAAAACATTGACTCATTTCCAAGTCTTAATAAGGCTGTCTGCCAGTTTTTAGTGGTATTTAGATAGTGTTTTGACTCAACACCACAGGGAAGAGGCTGAGCTTCACATTCAACAAGCTTAAAGACAGGTGCGCTGCAGTTAGATTGCATCAGCTAATGATTTTGCCACCAAATCCAAAATGGTATATTTGACTGTTTAACAGAGAAATAGCCATAGCCATGTGGAGACACATCTCAACAGCTTGAGCATGCGAAGTAAAACTGGGCTTAACGTAGGAGACATTTAAAAAGCAAGGAAGTAAAACTTGGCCAAAGCCATGTCCACATTAAGATCAATTTTTAAAAAACAAAGAAAAAAAAAAACGGGATTCAGAAATGTTCCTTTTCTGTGGCCTGATTTCATTACAGCACTACTCCAGCAGTTTCACGTGAAGAACTGATAATGTTAAAGCGATTGAGAATTAAGACCCCCATTTAAGAGATTTCCTAATACACTACATGTATTAAACGTATTCAATCTAGATCTGTCAAGAATAAAATGCTGTTACTTCGGTCAATTTTGTCAAGAAAGGTACTTTTCAAGGGCAATGTTGAGTTTGGAGAAGAAAAAAAAAAGCTGCAGCTAATCATTTCCTCCAAAGACTTGTCTTATTAAATGCAACAATGTATGAACACGGCCTGATTAAGCATGGCACTGCAGCCATTGAGGACCTCCGTATAATAGAAGAATTCTCACACTGGAATAAACAAACAGTAGACGAGAACCGTTCACCTGGTTGTTTTTTTATTTGCAGTTCTTTACATTTTAGAAAAAGAATCCAAGGATTTTGCCTCCTGTGTGTTTCCGTCTGGCCTCTTCATGATCCATGATGCCAGCTGAGGTTGTCAGCACAATGTATCTGCAAAACAAAAAGCCACGGTACACTTAATAACAGTCCAAAATGCACAGCCAAGCACAGTTCTCAATTTAAGGTACAAAGGTGAAGCAAAATTCAAGTTTAATGGCAAAAGAAAAACTAAAGGAATCAATTTCTAGGACCTGTTTCACAGTTTTCAACTTAAGATGGTGCCAGTCACAAATGACTTAAACCAAACTTAATGACTATCTCAGAATACCAATGTATTAAATTTATCTGAAGCCTCTTGGGGAATATTGGTTTGCATTCATATCTGAGATAATGGGATCGCAAATGAAATATCATCATTAGTGATCAGAGGCTGAACCACTATTTTTAAAATGCCCCGACATGTTTTGTGACTTCCAATCACTATCATTTCTGATGGGTAACCAACATCTGAAAATCAAAAGGTAGATCATCAAATTGTAGGGTATGAAAGCATCTTTAAAACAAAGTAACCATACTCATTTGGTCACATCAATTCTTTAGTCCTCTCAAAACATCCCATGTGCTTGAACACTGAACCATCTGCAATTTTCTATATTTGAACAAACGAACTACTACACAACAATATTGGAAACTACAATGCAAGTTCACAATTTCCCTCTACCACTCTTTTAAAATGTTTTCTCCAAGATTTTCAGTAACTACAGATTAACACACATGCCATCAATCTGCATTAAAACGGCATGCAAACAATTTAAAAATCTTAAAACTCATGAAAGAGGCCCTCCGATGAAAATCAAGTTTTTAACCTCATTAACATGTCCATGTGGCGTTAGGGTAATGTTACAAGACATATCAGGAGCAAAATAAGCATTCGACACCATGGCTGAGCATATCTGCTTTGAAACTGCAGCATACCAAGGACAGACAAAAAAAAAAAAAAAAAAAAAACCAAAAAAAAAACCAAAACAAAATATTCAGTAAAGCAGGATTTCATATGTCATAGGAACAGGGATGGAAATTAGCACCTGCTAAACGCCAAATGCGGGTGGATTTGCGTATTGGCGGGTGAATTTGCTCAACCTACCAGCCACGGTGGCGGGTAAAGAAAAGTAGCAATTTGTGACGTACTGAAACGCGAATCTGCCTTATTTTCCCCCCTATGACCCGCCCTACTCTGCCTCTGATTGGCTAGTACTTGTTGCCATCATTGGTTAGCCAATCAGAGGCAGAGTATAGGGACGCTTGTCTTGCGAGTCTGCTAATTCACACAGACACTTCCGAGGACGAGGAGAGAGCCAGAAAACACAATGTGGCGTTACATCGCAGGGGTTAAGAGGTCTGCAGAGAAAACATCCCAGCAGGAGACACAGGTTAAAGAGGCGAAGATGAAACGAAAACGTTTTTTTAATGAGAAGTGGAGAATAACTGACAAGGCAGACAGAGAGTCCCGTGATTGGTTAGTTTACGAGGAGACAAGCCAGACAATGTTCTGTTCGGTATGTCGACAACACGCTTCGGATGCCAACAAGAAAGCTAACAGTTTCATTATTGGGACTAAAAACCTAAAATTGGAAACCATAAAAGACCATGAATCATCCAAATGCCACATCCATGTAATAAAGATAGTACAGGGAAAATCGACCCCGCAGGATACCGCTGCCACGAACACGTCCCAGTTGGAGAAGATGAGCCTACTGTTTAGAAATGCCCACGCAATCGCGAAAAAAAGGAAGGCCATTTACAGATTACGTGTGGCAATGCAAGTAAATCGTAATTTAAAAAAAATCTATTCACTAACGTTATATTAAGTGTTGAATTGAGATCAGAATATAGCTGTCATGTAATGTCATTAGCTAGCTAACGTTACGTGTAGTTAGCAAGTAAATCATCATTTACTAATGTTAGATTTAAGTGTTGAATTAAGACCCATACTGACACAATTCCTTCTACTTGTTACAGTCTTGGTTTATGTAATAATAAAAGGGAATTTTGGTGGTACTGATACACTGGTTATTTTTTGACAAATATGTTAATGTTGTAAAGCAGGGGTCCCCAATTACTTTTCATAGCGGGCCACTTTTAGGGCCACTTTTAAAACCACGGGCCACTCAACCTCCAGCAGCATGTTGTTCGTTAGTTTGTTTTGGTGTCGATACGTTGCAGGTATTATAATTTAAACAGAGATTTTTCATCTATTTTTCGATATATTACTAGTCTTACTTTTACTAAGAAATTAATTTTTTTTTTGGTAGGGAAATAAAAAAAAAACCTTCCTTCTGGCATTTCTCCAAAAATTCTCGCGGACCATAAATCAACCCGTCACGGGCCGGACGTGGCCCGCGGGCCGCCTATTGGGGACCCCTGTTGTAAAGGTAGTGTACACAATTTTGAGAACCATAGAAGAGTAAACTAGATTTTGAAAATAGTATTTTAAGAGTTTAAATATTTAAAATAGCCTATTGCTTGAATATTGTAGATCTTGTTTTATTATTTTTCACATGCAGTTACACACTGCTGGTTAAAACAAGAAAGTGGCTGGTAAAAAAATTGAGTGACTGGTAGACTTTGGAATCCACCAGCCACAGTGGCAGGTGGACAAAAAAGTTAATTTCCACCCCTGCTAAGGAACCAATCTCGTTAATGGATGGGGTGGTGCTTTACAACTCATTATGTGCACCCGTTTCGGTGACACGAGCTAGAGAAAAAGCCAGGTGTAGATACTTTTAATTTTGCTAGCTTTAAGTTTCACTACTTTCAAAAGCAATGGCAAAGAT
This sequence comes from Lampris incognitus, assembly GCF_029633865.1. Taxonomy (NCBI): domain Eukaryota; kingdom Metazoa; phylum Chordata; class Actinopteri; order Lampriformes; family Lampridae; genus Lampris; species Lampris incognitus. Next base: position 28,607,801 of record NC_079215.1, read on the forward strand.
GTGTTTTGTTTTCAGCTGCAAATTTCCATAAGAAGAAACAGTGAGCCTTCATTTATTAACAAAGGATCCAAATATCAGAGAAATGGGTGCAGTTTATTTGGAAAAATCGTAATCTCCCAGCCAAACTGCGGGAGAAAACACTGGTTTGCAGCAGCCATTTTCAAGAGCAGTTTTGCAAATTCATCACAAAAACAGATGGGTTTTGCCACAAAACTTGTATTGAAACCCGACACTGTGCCATCCATTTAGCCTGGGGCCACACGAGTACGAGCCAACGTGTTGGTCAACCATTAAAAGTTTATTTCTTTTTCTCCAGACTGTTAAGGGCAAGACTAGTTGACAGACAAGGGACTAAAGCGAGTAGGGAAAAAGGGGTTTAATGAGGATGGTAGGTGGTGGAGAGGTGATGGCGTAGAGGCGGCTAGAGCCAGGTCGCAGCAGGCGAAGGAGCAAGCGTGGGTGGACTGTGCTGAGCTTGGGGACCAGCAGGCAAGCAGACAGAGACAATGACCCAGAGAGTGGGAATATTAAACACAAAAAAGGCGATTAGACTAACAAGTAACAACACTGTGAAAACACTATGAAATCTATGCAGAGCAGCAGAGTACATGAGACTAACGTAGTAGCTCAAACAATGATATGGCTATGAGGGAATGAAGAGCCAGGTTTCTTATACTGCCGGGGTTGATGAGCTTGATGGAGAGCAGGTGTATGGCTGAGCCAGGGAGGTGAATGTAGGTCAGGAGAGGGGGGGGGAGAGAGAGAGACTGGCTGCAAGCTAGGTGGACATGGAGGGTGTGACAGGGACTTTCTATGATGTTCAAAGCATTTCTTCCTAGCGGCGCATCCGAGGGTTTATCTTTACAAGGTAGAAAACTTGTCAGAGCTGGTGAGCGGGACCAAGGTTTATCTAACATAAGCAACACATTATGAGCTGACTTATAATGTAGTCAAGCCCAAGGCTCGTGTTATCCATTACCGTTGTGTTTCCAACGTTGTAGAGAGCAATACATTAAGTACATTACCATTCTGATACGTCCACTTATACGCAACCCTGTCCAATTTGGTCTTCTTCGGAATCGGCTTCCAGTTCACACATTTATGTCTGAATTACTCCCATACTTGCCGAACGGCGGAGGGGTGGAGGTGATTTGAATTGAGGACAGGGATAATTTACATATTTAGTTTGTATTTTTTTTTAATGAGGGAGAAGGAGTAGTCGTGATTTTGCTTTTATAGTCAAGTCAATTTGTATAGCCCATTATCACAAATTTGCCTCAGTGGGCTTTACACCAATCATCCTCTCCGTAGACCCTCACATACTTGCATAATTGAACTTATTTTGCAGAAAAACAACATATCAAACAGAGCATTTTATGTCTTAAAACATGACTGGAAGGGGTCTTTAAATTCCATCAGCATAAGGCCAGAAAGTGTTGAACACATGGAGCTTAAAAAATTTTAGCACCACTTCAGCTACATAGTGGGCTCGAGTTTCCCTGATATCCTATGCTGCATGTCATTCACTCATGTCTGATATAAAAGTAAAACAAATGCTTACTAAAACCATCTTAAATTACGATAAGGTGATTCCTGACAAGCCCTCTTGATGAGTAAAAGCTCCAATGAAAGGTTTAAACACACGTGTTGTGATTGAAATTTGAATGATGTCAGACAACTTTCATAGTCTTGCTCATACTGTAATTATCTCTGCCACAATCAGCCCAGTGTAAATGTAATCCATACAGCGTGTTGCAATTGTAACCAAGTACTTCCTAAGGGGCAGACAAATCATCTCCACAGCCAGTAATTAAACACATTACAGCTCATTTTCACCCATCTTGGACAAACAATCCCCACAGCATCTAACGAGCCGCACAAGTGACATTCGCAACAGTCTCAAACACAGTTGTGGCAAAACTTGTTTCTGATGAATTAAGACGATGTCTTGACACATGCTCAATAATCCAGCTAAGAAAAATCAAAGAAGGTTGAATCAGTTCATCTGAATATGTTTATTGACATACGTTTCATCACTCATCTAAGTGACCTCTTCACCAAGAGAATGGTACAACACAGGAGAGCCAACGTGTCAGGCCAGGACTCCACTGTCTACACCCATCTACAGGCCAGTGGCCACTCTTTCAAGGATGAGGATGTGCACATCCTTGATAGGGAGGGAGGAACGCTGGTTTGAACAGGGAATCAAAGAGGCCATCTATGTGAAGAGGGAACGACCATCCCTGAACCGAGGGGGGGGGGGGTACCTAAGAGTACATCTGTCGCCAACTTACAATAATGTGATTGCAAACGTTCCCAAATCCTCTGTGAATAGTACACACTGCCATTGTAACGCTAGTTAATGCTCACGGCAATTTGCATATGAAACTGATGGTTGGTTTCGGTCGTTATGCAGCTGTATTGTTTATAAGGGTGGAGATACCTGCAGTCAGTTTAGACTGAAGAAGTCACTTAGATGAGTGATGAAACGTTTCTGCCAATAAACATATCTAGATGAACTGATTCAACCGTCTTTGAATTAAGACAATAAACCTTAAATTTGTTTAGTCAATTGATTATCATTTGATGACAAAAGATAGACCTTTGACTTTCCTACCTACTTGTTTCCTTTAGAAAGTGTGGCCAAAAAATGAGATCTCAAAGCAAACACAATCAGGGCTCAAAATTATTTTTTCCGCTGATAGACCTGCTGCTACGAACTCTCACTAGCACCAAGATATGAACACAACCTGGTCTCACAGCAAATACTCATGACACGCAATCTACATTTTCATACACTAGCCTCAATGATCAACTTCAGACTTATGTGTGTCTTATCTGTTTATTTCCAATTTCCCCAGTCAGTACTTGATTTATAAAAATCTTACAAGGATATGAGGGTGAAACCTTCCAATAAACATACATTTGAACTTAAGATTCTCAAATAAAGTGTTTTCAAAATCTCTACAAATTCAGTCAAAAATATGTTTGACCTTATCTGAACTGTTACTATGAAGATCATGGGAATACTCCATAAAAAAATTATACATTCTTTAGAAATCTGTTTCAGAGCATGCGAACCAAAGAAAGTTAACTTCTACTTTTGTTATCTTTGAGCCACCATTTTGCTACAATACGTTCATGTTAACATACTGAAAACATGTCCATTGTCACTTCTCACCACCATATCAGCAGTAGCTGTGTTGCCATCAAGCTGCCAAAACAGACGTCGTGAATCAAAAAAGCTGAATGCAAAAGTCAGATTTTCAAAATTAATCCTAAATATTTCATGCCTTCCTGAAACTGGGAAGTCAGGGTGTAGATTTGAAAAGTTGTGAGTGCAGTAAATAGGATCCTTTCTGCCCATTAAATCTGACATTTAGTTATATGGATCAAACAACAGTTCTGTGTGTTAAACCCACTGTTTTTAACATAGCGTTAGTCTTGTCACACCGTATGTGTAGGATTGCTTATCCACTTAAGTCTATGAAAACACACCAATCTGCATGTTAACGTTGACTTTTAAATTAGCCTATATGCTAGATAGATGGCCCACACACTTGCAGCAGCCACAAAACATTGCTCCTCCTTTGAACCTAAGGTGAGACAGCCAATCTCAGTTTCTCTAATATACGAATGGTGTTACTTTTTCTACACTGCAGGACATGCTGCCAAATCTCCCCTTTCTCAGGTCTCCCATCTCCCCCCTCTAAAGTTTCCCTTTGTAGCCCAATCGTATCCTTGCTCTCATGTTTCTTTAAAGGACTCTGAAACAGACTGCTTCATTACAATCAATACATCGCGTCGTTAGTTTGGTAATCAAGATCATTTCCGAAATTCATCCTCATGAGATAATCATGAAATGCCACTTGGGGAAGGGCCAGGTATCAAGTGTAAAAGGTATTTAATCAGACTTCAGGAGTTCCTTGAGTAGAAAGAAAAGCCAACTATGTGTACTGAAAACTTCAATACATTGTTTCAATTCATCATCCCACTCAAACTATACAATCTAGTAAATTCAGAACTTGTATTTCTTTAAAAACAGCTTAATATATTATGACTGTTGCAATATGGAGCCCTGAAAAGTCATATAAATACCACGTACACATGCAAAGGGTGTGATTGGATCAATCATTTTCCAGATACTAATGACAGTACACATCTCATGACACCACCTGGGGCAATGACCCCACATGGGGCATGTTCAATCTGAAAACGGTGTGCACCGTTTTGCTACGGTTTCAGGGTCGAACAACATGTTTCCTCGGGAATGGTGTGCAACAGGCTTTGAGGTACGTTTTCTCTCATTTGGTGGGTGTTACCCAATCAGCAGCGTGTATATAAACCCCGCCATTATTAAAAAGGCAGTGCGCACAATGGATCTAACTAAAGTCCTTTACATATGCATCCACTGCAGCTTGGTCTACGAAACAATTGGAAGACATGTTTTTATCTTTTGCTATTGTATGTACCATCGTGGAGAAACTTTCATAAACTTTTCTACTCCACTTTACTCTTAAATATATAATGGTAAATATTACAATAAACACAAAAGCAGTGATCAGCAATAATGACAGGCCTAATACTCATAATAAAATGAGCTCATATTGACCATAACAGCCTCAAAGGTAAGAAGTGGATTATCCTTCACCTGAAATGTCTCCCTTGTAATCCTGAAATGCGAGGCAAATATTGGATCATTTTAATTAGGAACCACCAGTTTCCACACACCACTTCACGCCATTGGGATGTTCTCTGCTATGTGAATGGCAAGGGAAGTGACTTAACATCGAGCAAATCTTGTAGCATTAGAGCCGATTTCATCAGGCTCCGAAAATTCTTCCAAAAAGAATGACCTTTTCAGCTTCCATAGTTGCAACGCTTGCGTAACGCAACAGGGTGTTCAACACACCACCGATTCCATTTGAATAAATGTTATACTACATTTTGTCAGGGCTGAACGCAGCCCAGGTGTAAATGGGGTCAAGAAGTTGTTTTGGGGCCAGAATTTGGAAATGGCTATTTTTGAAGAGCATAAACTACCGTTACCAGTAGCAACAGTTTAAAACATACAATTAGCAGCATCCAATGTCCTGATTAAAATTCAGCTTGTATCTGACAATCATGACTGCTTCTTTAAGAAAAAGTGTCTCTGGAAATTAGTGATGGTATGGTTGATTATCTGTCAGAGGTTGGTAAATAAGCTGACAAGCAATTAATCTGTCACTGCATTAATCATACACCATTATGAAAATTTGATGTATCAAAAGAAAACAAGACATACAGTCAAGAATTTTAGCAATTAGTCCATAATTTGTGTGACATAATGTTTGTCTTGGACCAAATTAAAGCATGATGAAAGGTAAAATGGAGATTAATGTGAAAAGGGACTGGTGTCAGTTTATCTAATGAAATAACCCAAAAGGCAGAATTGTCTGTACCCATATGAAATGGGTGATGCAAGCTCAGGACTTTTAAACTACAGCATTCATATATTTAGTGTGCCAAGAAACCACATTTTGGTAGCCATGCAACTACAAGGAACGAGCCAACTGGGGAGTCTTTATGAACACGTCTTCAAACTCTTTTGACAAGTTATACATTAACATCCACCCCTTAACATTCTTTCTTTCAAGATGTCAGTGCTACCCAGTCCCACACTCTACACATAAAATGAACTCTGTAGAGATCATATGGTTAACCGTCCTTACCCAAACTGTCTTGAGGGCAAGAGGTTGTTCTGCCACTTCTCCAAGTCTTTGAGCTGGAGGTCAAAGCGTGGACTGATCACACCGCACTAAAAAAGGGACAAGAAATATTCAGTTACACTCTGAATTAAGAAAAAGAATAAAAGGATAGCACATGTGGACATCACTCATTTAATAACTTTACCTTGTTCAGCCTGCCTGTGAGATTGACGACAATTTTCCCAGCTCTGTGGTCATCAATGATCTCAAACTCACCAATGTAACCTATACAAAACGAAGGATTTTATTATGCGAAACAAAGGTCTGATGCAAAACAATGCTGGGTTAAATTCTCTTCAAAGCATTAACCTGTTAGTCACATTTGTGAATACCGTCTCTTAGGAATTACTATACTGGTGCTGAAATTTAAGACCATAATTTGTAATGTCAAAAACTCCATATAATTCAGTTTGCATCCCCTACAGCTAAGAATTATACTACCCTGTATGGGACATTTTAACAGACAATGGGGCAATGGTTGGCATTGCCACCCTGCAAGAAAGTGGTTTCGAATTCATGCCCCGGTTCGAGTCCTCCTAACATGTAAGTTTGCATTTCCTCCTTGCTCTCATTTCCTCTGGGTATTTCAGTGTCCTCCCACATCCAAGGACATGCAATGTTAGGTTGGGTATCAAATACTTCTGCCATAGCCCTCGACAAAGCCACTAAGCTCAGAACTCGAGGTTGGACGGTAGGTGCCGCATGGTGGCTGCCCACCAGTGCTATGTAGTTAGGTTGGATCAAATATAAAGGACACATTTCTTGACAGGGATTAATAAAGCACTACTTATAAAAAGACACCACTCACTCAAAGGGAAACAACTGGTTTTCAACACTATTTGTGCTGCAGGATTAACACTCCATTGACAACCATAATACTTAAGCCTTCTAAGCATCGCTGAAATGCTGACATCAATTATGGGGAAAAGTGTCTATCAGAAATGTCACTGGCAGACAATCCATGAATCGCAGTCCTTATCACATTCTGTAGCGTTTGCTACAACAGCAGTAAGTGGTTCGCATGTTCCTATAAAATGTTGCCCATTTCTGTGGAGCACGCAGATAGTGGTAAACCACAAAGGCTGTAGTTTTCAAATCCATGGATTCCGCCTAATCCCAGCGGCGTTTCAGAAACACACTGTTCGGCATTATGGAGCTGCCGATGGGAGTGTTATCTCAACAACATAGAGATAATGTTGCAAATCATGATTGTCTCATTTAGGAAAACTTGTTACTCACCGTGCTTCATCATGACGGTCAGGAAGCGCACAATGACCTTAGAACACGGCCTGATGAGGACCTGGCGTTTCCCACGCTTCTCGGCATTATTGATGCATTTTAACGCATCGGCGAGAACGTTCATGCGCACCATGATGCCTGCACAACAGAACAGCGTTCACATTGGCTGGATTGTTACAATTAGCCCTTTGGATTTCTCCAATATGAAACGACTTACACAGCAGAGGAGCAACTATTCGGAAAACGAAATCATCTTAACGACATTCAAATGCATTGCTGAACTAGGACTCAAAATGTGTGCGTCGCTGAATTGAAGAATCCTTTGCCGTCTCTCCACAGCATGGCTCAGCAGGACACGTCCAACCCCTGAAGTTAACGCTTGCGAGTTAGCTACGTTTGATTTATAAAGCGAAAAAAAACAACACCAAGGGAATATGTGAAATTAATGCGTTTTCATACGTTTCTGTTATCTACGCGAGAAGCTTGGGGGTTTGACGCTTTTATTTCAGCTAGGCAGTCGCTTTAGCTAAATGCTAATATGTAGCGACAGGCATCAGCGTATAGCTTCCAAGGCCAGGGGAGGAAAGAGCCGGGACACGAAAGGTTCCAGTCCAATTTTAACAGTATATGTTTCGATAATCGAGATAATAACCACCCCATGTCGTCAAATGAAAGTTGCGCTTCTAACTGTTCACAAAAATATCATATTCAATATTCGGATGCTTTAGATTTTTAAAGGATAAAGGATGACAATCACACAGGGTATCTTACCGGTTCTGCAATATGGCGGAAAGAGGAAGTAGAAAAAAATGCAATGCAATATGGGAAAAAATCAAACTCGCTCAAAACGAAATAAACCAGTCAATCCAATTCCTAACCTCTGTAAATGTTGTCTAGTCTTGCTGTGCACTTGTTTTGGTACAAAAATATAAATAAAGTCGTGTTTTATGTCTGCTGGTGGTCAAATACTGGTAAAAAAGCGTTAGGGATGTAACGTTATTGGCGATGTCTTTGATCACAAATTTATGCACGAGTATATATGTAAACAAACATTGATGTCGCTTAGACGGTTGTTAGTATTTCAGGTATCAAGTGTCGTCCCTGAATAGCTTGTTAACGCCAGAGAAGTGTTTTGTTTTTTGTTTTTTTTACAGCAGCGCTACCCAGTGGTGTGGATGACAACACGCAATGACTGAAAAGCAGAAGATAATGCTTTGCCCTCCGTCCATCCATCTATTATCTGCACCGCTTATCCTGCTCTAGAGGGGTGGCACCTTGTCTCAGCAAGGGCCCTTTGGCTGAGGACGACGTCCCTACTGATAGATCTGATTCTCCTGCATGCCTGTATGGTACTTCCCATGGTGCCCAGTCCAGTCAGCACATTGGGATAGGAGAAGGGAACTCTGATTTCAAACCCACCTGCTGCCTTGTGGGTTGATGCCTCTTTAGGCAAAGGCTAGGAGAAGGTAACTGAATTCAAATCCCTGGACACAGTCTACCCAGCTGTCAGTACCCGGAAAGGGTAAACCATGGCGGCTCTGCTCAGTCAACTCAGCAGCGGTTCCGGCAACCGGCAGCTCTGTTTGTCAACTCGGCAGCAGTTCTGGCAAAAAGCAACAGGATTCTTCTGCGGCCATCTCAGCTACACTGTGCCACCGAACAACAGAAAATCTTGCCAAGGGACACTATAGAGCACCAAATAGTGTCGTCATCTAGGGTGCAGCCTCACATTTGAAAATGGAGATAGCGAATCATTATACTATCTTTGTATTAACTTGTGTTTTACTCGTTTCGGGTGAAGGCATGTATATTATCCTGCTCTCAGGGTCGTGGGGATACTGGAGCCATTCCAGCAGCCATTGGGCGACAGGCATGGAGACACCCTGGACAGGCCGTCAGGCCACCACAGGGCAAATTATATTAATTATGTAAACAATATAATGGCATCTGTTACAATAAACAATCACCATTTTGTTGGTACATGCGTTTTTTCAAATGTAAACACATGTAAAGCATGTAAATACATGCTTTGCCCCGTGTTTCGTTATTAAGCTCACATTTGATAATCACGCTTCTGACACCATCATCCATTCTACAACCATCTGCCATCTAAATCCATAAATCATTATCACACCAAAATCGCAAACAACCATGTACAGGTCAAATGCCACCGTGACCTAAAATAATCTCTTGGGAGAAACGTCAGAGCTATGGACAAGGCCAGAAACTTGGATAAAGCTGAAGAGGTGAGATATTTTTTTATGAGGTGAGTGTTCAGGTGAGGCTAGTAGAAAGGGATTTATTTTGCTTTTGTTAGTTGTAGGGGTGCTACTCATTTGTCAGCCTCATAGCAGGTTTTAAATTTGATACAAGCATCCTGCCAGTGAAGTGTAATGCAGAGGAGGAAGGGGTTGATCGTTTTAATGTCATCGTATTTATGTTGTAAAGTACTTTAAGCTGCATTTCATGTATGAAGGGTACTTTCTTCTTCTTTGTGTTAGTATTATCATCACTATAGGTTGAATTTTAGGAGCAACGGGACATTCCTCTCTCTAAACCCAAATAATCTTTAGCACCTTGTTTCAGTTGCACAGTCAATAGTGCAGGCAGTTTTTGACTAGAGCTTATAAAGTTAAGCTGATTTATGGGTGATAAAGGGTTTGATTTAGTAGATTTTTTTTCTTTTGGTGAAAATTATAGGACTGGCTATGATATGTGCATCATGCCAAAGTTAGCTTGACACTTGAGGACAACACCATGATTCTTGGTGTTGTAACTAATGATAAAAAAGTCTCACAGATCTACCAGTTTTGAAAGTAGACTTAGTTAAAAAGATTTTATTATTCCACTCCTTGATAGCCCATATATCACCAGACTCTGGCAAATAAAGGTAATTGACAGAGTTAGGGAGGGGGGATTGTGATGCTCAGTATTAGGGGAATACACCTTTAAAGACACAGGGAGTTATGGGATAGTAAACAGAGCAGCCACGGGAGCGGGAAGGTAGACGAGAGTCAGTCGGATTATGTGCACGTTATGCATGGAGCAAAATAAACATGCCGAAGTTCCACGGCTAATTCAGAAACGGTGTTATCATCTGTGAGAGTGAAAAGTAGGTCATTACAGGGATCAATCAGTCATTTCAATCAATCAATCAATCAATCAATCAATCAATCAATCAATCGATCAGTCAATCAGTCAATCAGTCACAGAATTCACTGATCACATTGCTAAAGCTAATCCCAAACTTTATTTCCTGTTTCAACATGTGCAATCACTCTGTCTAATAACCCTCACCAGTGGGAAAATTCTTGTCAGTGATCACGGTTGATACAGTATCTAGAGAAAATAAGACAATAGTATCTTCCATAGAACTTCACATCGTGAAACTTGTTATAATTTTAAAAATGTGTGATTTTTAGATGTTGACAAAATCAAGACTTAATCTATACTTTATTACATTTCTCCACATACAGATTAGCTATTCATTTTAGAAAGAAGATACACACGGCTGAGCAGTAATAACCGCAGCGTTTTCTAAAAAGAGAAACTCACTTGTCTAAAGGGTAAACTGGAACTATGGTTGTGGATTACATACTGCATGTGATAAAAACTGGATGTAGTATGACCACAGCCCTCTCCTGGCATTGAAAAAAAAATCACTGAGCAACCCTCTTAAGAAATAAAACATCTATATATCTTACATGCACATATTATATATATTTTCTGAACTCAGAAATAAAATAACACCTTCAACTTCAGGAACTACAGGCAAAAAATTCAATTATAATGAATCAAAATTAGATCTTTGAGACTTTGTGCAACAACATTTATGTGTTTGCTTATTACTTTCTTGAATGGGTGCCTGAGTTAGCAAATCAGTGATTTTTGTTTTGCTCAAATTTCACTTGGGCTCATCGTATTTTGGCAAATCACATATTTTAAAGAGGTTGTTAACCTTAGAAATGCCATCCATTGAAATGTCAAGGAGAGCAAGTAGATTAACAAAAATAGTAGAAACACATATTTAAAACAAATACAGAGCCACACAATTACAGTGTGTGTCAATCAATAGCCATATCCTGTCTAGATAAGATGTCATGCCACAGACATTTTACAATAGCCTCTAAGCAGTTGAAATATTCCACTATCATGTTTGCAAGTTGAATTTCCATATAGAGTGATTTTATTTCCATACTGGGTGATTAGGATGAATGTATGCTGCAGGATTTATGCTGTCTTTTACAAGAACTCAACACTCTGAGTAACATGAGGTACACCTCAGCTTTTGGAGCTGGAGCTCTCCCCTCAAGTGTCCAGTAGAGGTCATCAGGAACCGTTCAGACCCAGACCCGGTGACATACCCACCTGATCAAGTCGCCAAGTTAAAATAGACATGGAGGACAATGGAATGCTGAGCGGCACAAGTAGTAGTAACCAGATTAGTGTATCATTTCTATGGTTACAATTTCAAAAAAAATTCTCCCTCCGCCTAGCTTTTTTTTTCTTTTTGCTATGTCTTCAAACTGCTCTCCTTCTTCAGTCTTAGCCACCATTACTGACCATGCTAGCCAGGAAGCCGGCATCTCTTTGGGGATCTAAGCCCAATCTTTGGGGATCAAGGCCCATTGCTACCAGCATTTGAAGCAAGGTTAACTCTTGTTGGGTGACTTGGTCCACCAAGGCCGGGCAGGTGGGGTTGCACTGCGGCCAGTGGCAGGTATCCACAAGGTGGAAGGGACAGCCTTTTAAAGGGGTCCTGTTGTTACGGTTGGCTTCCTGGAGACTCCTATCCCAACACTGCAGGGCCCGTGGCAGAGAAGTGCCTTTAACTTGGAAATTCATCCAGTTACTAAAAGAGAGAAATAGAGAGAGAGAGAGAGAGAGAGAGAGAGAGAGAGAGAGAGAGAGAGAGAGAGAGAGAGAGAGAGAGAGAGAGAGAGAGAGAGAGAGAGAGAGAGATATGGAACTGGTTAGAGGGAGGAGCGAGCATGGAGTAAAGGAGCAGGTGGGAGGATGGCATTACAAATGGAGAAACAGTCCTATACTCCATGTGCCCACAGTGTTTGCAGTTTGCTTTGGCAGCCTTTTTTTTCCCAATTGCTTCCCAAGCTGTTGAGCTGCATGCAGTAAGTGTTAATCTCCTTACACAACCATATCTGACATCATAAATGTGGATTAGTTTACAAGACTGAAATTACCTACACCATGGCTGGACAAGCAGCTCCTGTCATAAAGACATAAAGATTCTCAATAAAATACACTAAACTTAACCCTGCTTGTTAAACATAGCTAAGGCTCCACCCCTTGCTCTAGCATTGACCCATCTATGTGCATCTGTATGGGGCACGAATGTGTCCGAGAGAGCGAGAGTCGGGAAGAGAGAGGGGGAGAGAGAGAGAGAAAGAGAGAGAGAGAGAGAGAGAGAGAGAGAGAGAGAGAGGAGAGAGAGAGAGAGAGAGAGAGAGAGAGAGAGAGAGAGAGAGAGAGAGAGAGAGAGAGAGAGAGAGAGAGAGAGAGAGAGAGAGAGAGAGAGAGAGAGAGAGAGAGAGAGAGTGTTCAAGGGGTCCTTAGGGGTTAGTGAAAGTGTGAAATGGCACTCTGTGGCACGGAGAATGCAACATGATGAATGATCTAACAGAAAGAGCAGCATGAGCTCACTAGGTAGAGATGGGGCTACTGGGAAAGAGTGGGATTACTACGGTGGTAGAAGAAGGGGCTTTTCAGGGCCACAAGGGTCGAATGTCTTATCTTACCTTTTAGTGATCAATGTGTGAGACAGGCAAGAGGGAGCAAATACAGCCCTAAAAACACGTACAGACAAAGATGACAGTCATTGTCAACAATACTTTGGCAGCTGTGCCGTGTTTACAGAATAACTATATGTATATAGATCAGTTTAGCTTCACTCCATTTAACTTTTCTCATATTAGATGTTTAATCACATTTTAGCCAACATGCAGGGTGTTGTTACTTGCATAGTAGCTATAGTTTAAGTAAACTGTTGTTAACATACGTAACATCTCGGAGAGAGTTCTTGATCTCCTTGCCCAGGTTTTGCATGTAGATCCATTGCTCTGCTGATAGGCTCTGTCGTCCCATATAGATGTTCTCAACCCTCAGCTGCTCCTCATCAAACAGCCACTGCACAACAAACAGAGGGGCTAGAGAGAGAACACACACACACACACAAAAAGTCCTGTTAACAATGAGTTTCTCCATAAAAGCCAGTCAATGCTATATTTGTTGATTGATTACAAACACTTATTGTTTGCTTACAGGGCTTTGCTGTACTTGATGTGCTTTGATTTGCAGCTAGCATAAAACGTGAGTAGTGTGTTTGGGCAATAAATCAATTTTCACTTCATGGATGAATGAAACTAATGAATATTAGCATGAAGTTTCTGTTTCTGTCAGAGGAAACTTTCATTTTTCCAAACCGTTAGTTTTAAGGCACTCACAGGTCAATGTAGAGTACATCTTATGGCCAAAGAAGCACTGCCACTCCTCTCCTCTCTTATAGAGCTGCCTGCACCTATCAGGCACAACCCCATTCCACAATCTAAGAAAACAACAAAACTGGTCAACAAACACAGATGAACTGGTGGTTAGTTCCTGTAACACTGCTCTCTTCAACTCATGTCCCATCAAAGGCCATAAGCATGCAGGTTTTCATTCACACCAAACTCCACACCATGTAATTTCAATTAGAAGCACATCCTCAACCAGAGAAGAAGTAACTAATCAGTAAAATGTTGGAGAGTGAGGTTATGTTTTGAAAGCTGCACACTCTTAGACCTTGATAGCAGATTGTGTAGACCACTGCTTTGATGCATCAACTTGTCAAATCATGGAATAATAACAACGGAATACTAATAATAATGGAAATATTGGAATATTCAATGGAATAGCACTTTAGGACGTACATTCTTAAAAGGATCTTTACAAATTGTGCATTTTATGTATCTAGCCATTGCATGGCTTTACCTGAGACCCTTCTTGATGGCATCCTCAGGTGTGCAGGATATAGTCTCTGGGCAGTCTGGGGCTGTCTGCTGTTTACTCTCTAGAAACCATCCAGAGTCCACCAGGCCTCGGACCTGGGCCTCTGCACCAAGCTGCTCCAGCTGACTGGCCACTCTTTCGATATTTAGCAAAACACCTGTGCCCCCAGCACTGAAACGGAGCCAAGACACTGATTGGATAATTTGACTCAGAGAGTGACAGTCTGCATCCAAGCTTAGAAGGTGGCTCTAAATGCCAACTGCAGAGCAGCGATAATGAAGTAGATTTGCAATCCAACTGAACAGCAGTTTCTGTTTTTAGGCTCTCAGAATGTCCCCCAAAGTATGTTGTTAATATGGGAAGAATGTTCACCATCGCAAGGCAAAGCCCTTTAATAGACATTATGTCACTGTCCATAGACGTTTGTAAACATCCTTATAGTTGTTAACATGATATACCCAAAGAAGCGCCTCTCGTGATTAGTGTTAAGCATGGAAATGGTTTAGAGGTGGATTGGGACAGAGCCAGGAATAGAGATGTAGGTGGGCGGGGGGGGGGGGGGCTCAGAGGCCCCAGCCACAGGCTCTCATCAGCTGCAGAACAAAAGAACCCACCTTGTGCCAGCCAGCATGACAACCTTGGCCTGCTTGATTCCTTTGGGGATGAGGTCTCTGATGACCTCACGGATGATCAGGGATCCCATGAAAGTGTACTCAGCTGATAAACAAACACAAGCATCAGGTGAAGAGGAGATCCTTAACCGAATAGGACAATCTTATTAGATAAATACTTACTTGCATCTCTCTCCCTTCCCTGGCGTGGTCTAGTAGGGGATGGAGCAGGCCCAGTCCCACTCCATACATCACTCGAGCAGTATGGGATGAATCTGCAGAAAAGGATTCACTCACTCCATACAAAAGCCTGTTTTAGACCTGCATGCATAATCTGGAGATGACCTAAAGTTCATGGTTATGTTTTTGAATATAAGACAAAACCACAGCCGGAACAACCTCCTTGTCCATATTCATAATGATATGAATGGGTTCTAAGGTCATGGTATGTAATATCAACGTAAAGCCATCCTTTTTCAAAGATCATACACTGCTCTGCTGTGTATATAGCTCCCCATGCTGCATGAATAAATTCACTTCTTCTATCACACACTGCATAGCTATTTTAGGCATAGTTTCTCCATACAATTAGGGTTCTAAAGCTATATACAGCTTTTCATTAAACAGAATGCAATCAGGCACAATATTCAATATATTTGTCTTGTATCTTTACTGTCTTGGTGTACCTAATGGATTATTACTATAATTATTATTATTAAAGGCTAAAAATACCACAAAGGAAATAAAAAGAAATAACACAACACAACAGAGACAGAAAGAATAAACATCCACAAGCTTGAACACCTAGAATAGTGATCATACAATCAAATTATTTGAATTGCAAAACTGGATTACATGATGTAAGACAAAATATATATTTCCTGTAGTTTGCCATCACATCACCTTTCAATACAATCTTGGACTGTGTATTTTGCAGGCTGCTTAATATATGTTGGCAAAACCTTTTTCATAAGCATGCAAACACTGACCTATCCACTCTCAACATCATGACTCTTAGCAATAAGGGCGATCTGAATTTGTCACCTCCAGTCAACACTTTGAGAAGTAATGGGCCGAAGGAGAGGTACGCTGGTACTTACACAATGTTTGCATTATTCCAGTGGGGATTTTCCTCTGCTTGAGTAGACAATATTCCACTTCCTGCGAAACAACCAATCAGTGATTATTCAGATTGTCTTCCTCGCTGAACATATAGGCAAAATCACACGCACTTGCACAGCAAGCGACGTGTGATACAATGACAAAATGCATGACATGCATTTTTTAAGAAGGGTGTGTGACCCACCTCTTTTTGTTTGGGGCCAATCCGATGAGCTCATGAGTCGCGGGATATTTTGGTACCTGGAATCACAGCTCTCTTTGTTGTAACAGCACCAACCACCTAAAAATAAGAGACTAATATTAGCCTCTTTACATACATAGAAAGAGAACACCCCCCCCACACACACACACACCCCTCATTAGCTCATTGTAGAGGACTCTGAGGAATGGAGGGAGAATACATAGAGGAATGCACCTGCAGCCAAGCCAACCAGCTAACTATGCTAACTTAATGTTATTAAAAAATAGGGTTGTTGCCACTAACTAACACATTATCAGTGGTTCATTTTTTATTGACAGCAGCAGTTTAGTTGTTGTGAGTTTATTTTACAAATGGTGCTGTGGCACAAATTATCTATTACTGAACCATTTGTAGCAACAAAAAAAAAAAGTAAATTTTTCCAATCTATTATGGACCTGACAGAAAGAGCAATGATCATTTTAGTCAGGTGTAATGTTTGTCTTTGTGGAAAAGCTGCTCTCAGAATACCTAAGTCATGTCAGGGCACAATCCATGTAAATGTCCCCAATCCTAAATCCACTGAAGTGACAGGCAGTGAACAAAAAAGGAGTGAAAAAATCATACAGGATGACCACCCATCAAAATACCAAAAGAGGTGTCCCACCAAAACAGGCTGACCTCTTGAGGGACCAAATTAACCAGTAACATTTTGAAATACACACCTTCCAGAAATAACAGCCATCGGCGGCTTCCTCTGAACTCCTTTAGGTAAAACCTGTGAAACCGCAAAACAGGAATGAGGGTGATGGTGTATGTGTTGAGCAGACAGAGACCATGTATGGACCCACAGATCTCCCATCTTTGTTCTGAATTCGATTTTTGTCCTTATAATCACATGACCTAGCAGTCAGAGACTTCTTTTACTGATTCTTTCTAAAAATGATCAATTCAAACTACACATTTGATTCATTCAAGATGTTTTTGGCCTTTTCATTTTGCGTCAAACGTAACCTATTCATTAGCTTACGAAAAACATTAGTCATTATTCAGTGAATGCGATACAAGGTACAATCCAAGCTCAAGCGATTACAAACTACCAATAGCTTGGACATCTTAACTTGTAGGAGTTAATCGTGTTTTTTCTACAGCAGGTATGTCCCAATACACCAAAGGGGAAAACAAATGCAATGAGGTGTAAACATCTCTCACCCAGCTGCTGTTCCATCATTACAGGTGACCTGGGCGTTTTTGAGAAAATGCAGTCTCATGTCATCTGACTGTTGCACAGCTGCTCGACCTCCCGGGTTTTCCTCCCTCGCTGTCTCGGCTGCTCCTCCAGGCCTAGGGGTGGAGACATCCTCGGGTGGAGATTGGGCAACGTCGCCTCCTCCTCCTTGGTTCCCAGACCTCTTGGAGGCCCTGCCACTGGATTTGGCATTGCGGTTGTTCTGACAGCAGATGCCCCCTAGCATAAGCAGAAAAGCTACCTGGCCCAGTATCTTCATAGCTAAGCCAGTCTGGAAGAGAGAAGGGAACCTAACATTTTTCAGTGTTACCACTACTCTGTACCAAAGAGGCTGACATGCTTGTACACTCCCATATTCTCACTTCAAACACCTTCAGGTAAAATCATGACAAATTTACTCGATTTTCAAATAGGAAATCAACCTACCTCTTTCAGAAATCAGTCTTGAAGGTGTTTGTTGGGGGAGCCCAGGGTCAAACAGAGAAACCGCTGCTGCTGAGGAGAGAGCGAGAAGTTCAGAGCACGATGACTAGGTGTGAGCGGAAGATGCCAAGCGTGGATAGTGATGAAGGCTTGGCCAGGTTTTGGTGATGTCTGCAAATCAGCAGTGAGCTTTATAGTGCCACCATATGGATCATATTTCCCCTTTTTCCCTTTGAACTACTGCCAGGTCCTGAGATACACTGCTGACGACACGCCGCGGGGGGAGGTACTGGCCGGCTGGCGGCGAGGAAAAGAGATAACACACGCTTCTCCTCAACATATTTTAAATCTTCACGCACACCCACGACCAAAGCACCTATTTGTCTAGCTATGGCCTAACAACAAGCTCTCTCTACCCCATTCTCTCTTTTCTTCTCTCCTCCTTAACCTTCCCCTCCCACCGTCCACCTCTGATTGTCAGGGTTTTTTGATTTAAAAACCTACATGTTTTGCATAACTGCGTAGCCCCTTCATGCGGTATGTGACCTTGAGGTCATTAGGGCAAACACTTTAAAGTATCTCCGACAAGGGAGAGAAATTTCCTGCAGAGTTCCTACAGAGTTCCCGTATGGCCAACCATTTAGTGGAAATTCTCAAGATACAGGTGGCAAACACCCTTCGCATTCACTGTTTTCCAATCCATTTGTATGATCTAGTTAACCAAGTGTCTGAGGTGCATTCCCAACATCTCACAGACTCGTCTCCTTCTCATCTGTAGCTTGCATAAAATGCCATGGGATGGTTCAAACAATTGCTTGCCTAAAAGATCACAAAAAAAACGAAGCTAAACAATACTTACACAAGTTGACACCTTTCCTGTTCCTTTTGTAGGCCAGTTGGTAGGAAAGATTGAATATTTCTGACGGCATCAATTTATTGATAAGCAAATTATCAATCAATGACAGTTTAACTTATCTGGATTCCTTAATCAAATTGAATTAAATGATCGGAAATTCTGTAAGCAGAGGAAAATATACCATGACCAAAGACCATTTCCTGTGTCCTCAACTCATGACTGATTACAAATAACTTATTTTCATTCATTTTGGGGTTTTTTCCATGTCCTTTGCTGTGACACAGCCATCCGTAATAATTTTTCTACCCTAAATGCTGTTTTCTAATCTAATTGCATTCTAAACAGCTTCTTGCAACAAAGTTTGCAACATCTCATAAAAACGTGTGTGTGGTATTAAACAAAGCAACATCGGTTAATTCAAAACACCTTACATCAGGTCGAGAAATTAAAGAAATTAGTTAAAGGTATGTTTCCCATGAATGCTAATGCATTATCTTAGGGTGTCACGTTAGCACCATATGTCCTGTGGAAAGAGTGAAGAGTTTAGCATTATAGGTGATAAGATGTCTTTACCTTGGGTTGTGTGGACCAGGTCAGACTCTTGGATGGCAGGTTAGGTTAGTTTGTCTCTGGTGAAGGAAGATACAGAGTATTTGAAACTGATCTGTCCCCCTGGGACAGCTGTAGGGTGACGTACTACCAATCACTTGAAGGGGGATCATGAGCCCCAGGGCTCTGAAATTCTCATCAATGAAATGCACACCATCCTGACATGTCAATCAAAGCCAATAAGGATCTAGCGGGAGACTGGGGTGACAGCAGCTACACAGGCCTGAGCTGGAGGGACTGCAGGGCTGCAGGAGCAATGAATCTTCGGCAAAGAGTCATGCAAGAGGCCGAGGGCGAATGCAAAAAGGGTAAAAGCAATGTCACCTCCAGTTAATATCTTTTGATTAGACTCCTTAACTTAGCAAGGCACACATAAAAACGATATCAATATCAGTGTCAAGGTGCATCACTCATCTCTTTATAGGCGACAGTTGAGATCATACATGTTTCTCTGCAATAATCACATAACAATTTTGAGGCATATAAATAGGACAGTCAGATTTATCAAGGCTTGTCTTATTCCTTTGGCAAATAACAAAGAAATGGTATTTTTGTCTCATTCTCACACATTTCAGGCTATTTCAGTTGCTTTCAACTATGGCCAGAAAGACAACAAAGCTACTCAAAAAATGTGTGTGAGAATGTATGTGCCTACGCACAATAAAAACGAACCCTAATGACACCACTATACTGAATTTGATCTACCGAGCTGAACAATTCTTCATTCCTTCAGTTGTCTTGAAGCATGCACACCACCATCTGTCTTCCCAGAATTCAATGCAACAATCTGTTAAGCAGATACTTCAAATAGCTGAAAAATGAAAAAGGTTGCTGTAAATCTATCACGTTTTTGCCAGAACGTCCCGAACAGAGAGATGGCATTGCTGCTATTTTGTTTTTCTTTGATATGAGATTCGACAGAATACGTTTTTCAGAGCAGGCCCCAGATCAATGGATTACACCACACTTGTGTTCACCGCTGTCCAACTCTCAGAACCTGTCAAGGCTCAAACATTGCCCCTCTTTGCACCTACAAACACTCACACGGATGCACATCCGCACACAAATGCACAAAGTGCAAAACCCAACACACTCCTTATCACCCAATGGTATCTCGCATTTGTTTCTTTACCTGTCGAGAAAAAAGAAAAGAAAAAAACTGTATAACCTGCCACAGAATGTTAACATGACTGCTGAGACCTGTTAAACGCAAACCTGACAGGGGCAAAAGATTGACCCCTCTGGCAGCTTAGAAGGCATACTTTGTCCCCCCATGTTGTTTTTTTTTTCACAGCCAACCTCCAAGGTCAGGGCACAGACACCCAAATCCCGGGTGGTCCAGGCACTTTGTCCACTGAGCATGTGTGTCATCACTAACCCCGGGAGCCGAGGACCCAGTCATGAGCTAGAATATCTGGCGGTTGATAGCTTCAAAGAACAACACGCCAGAGAGAACAGTCATATGCTGAATTCTTCCGACTGCACCACAACACAGAAAGGTTGCGATCCACTGGTAACAACTCCAAAATCCACCCGCATGTGCAGTAAAAGTCCGCCATATGTTATCCATATGAGGGTCCGGCCAAAGCTATGCGAGGACATTATTCCAAGCACTAATATTGCATTTAGGATGAAGCAGGAAAACAAACATCTATAAGACTGGGATTCATACCACAAAGTAATACACACCCATACTTTGGCTACTGTTCCTGTTTTGTGTGTAATTTGACAATCGGCTCCAGCATCACTCTGCATCTTGGCTGTCATCAGTGGTGTCAGGCGTGGGTGGAAAGAGAGGCCTTTGAGCTTTGGCCCTGAAAAGTGGCACCTTTATGAAGCTGTTTGAAAACCAGGATCAAGAGGAGCGATACGAGACCTGGGCCGAGTAACATCGCAAGGGCCCTCGATTCAATCAGCAAAGTCAAGGGGGCCTTAGCAGGATTGGTGCAAAATGGGGGACAACCACTAAAGGGGACCGGCAGGTGGGATGGATAAAGCTAACCCTACAACCAGGTGGTGTTAAGAAGCCTTGCGTGGTAACCTTCTGCAAACTGCCAAAGCATCAGTGTGATAGATGTAGGAGAGGGTGGTGATGGCAGTGATACAAGGTGCTAGATTCAGGAGGAGGGGGGGTGATGTAACAGAAGTAGAAAAGGATAGTTGACAAGTGAATAAGTGCTGTGTGCTGCAGAGGAGCACATTCTACTGCCCCTTCACCACAAACAATCCACCCTGCCCACCTATTGACATACCAGATGCACTTTCTTCTCAGAAAAGTATGTCCAGCCTTAAGTGTGCAGCACACCCAAACTCCTATAAAGGCAACAAGGTAAAGTATTAAAGTGAATGGAGAACGGTGTCGCAGACAGGTGACCAAACTAAAAACATTGTGCCAAGAAAACAACTGGAGCAAATAAAACCATGCAATAACTGCAGATGAGTCAAAGTGAAACAAACTGGTAGGAGGTGAGACAATATAAAGTGCCCTGTTGCTTACCTAGCACTAAAGGACTTAGACTATCCGTCTCACACGGGGCCTTAGTTGGCCATTGTTTCTGAAGGGGGACATAACTGAGCGAATAGCTCAAAGTCTCTTTGGGGCTCATGACCCATTGGAGCAGCAACGTGGCCTTGGAATCATGCAGAATGAGCCACCAGGCCTGTCACAGCAGTGATGGATATGAGAGGAGGAGTCACGCCATGCTGCGGCACCCCAACAGCAGAGCCCCTACATGAGTCTCTCCACCCCATCACCAGTACGGCAGTCACACGGTGCCAACCGTCAACACAGCTGCACAAGCCCTGGCCAATAAAGGCAAATATATGCACAAACGTTACCTGAATGTCATGGTGAAATGTGCCTCACTCAGGTGTTTGTAAGATGAAAATCTTTCTCTAAGAACGCACTACACATTACCGAGGTGCTCCAAATATAGTCACTGTGTCAACATACAGAGAAGTGTGTGTTGTTTAAGCGTCATTATAACTCCTGTCACATATAATTTCAGTATGCGCATCGTTGCATGTTCTGTAAAAAATGGTATTAAGGGGGTATTTATGTTATCATTAAAATATAGCTACCCTTTTTTTATCCATGGTTATGTATAAATAAGCAATGGTATAAATTGATAATGTCAGAAAGAAGATCAATAGTTTTGTACAAATCAAATTGAATCACTGCTTGTCATAACCTTGAATGCATGTCTACCAATGTGAACACTTAGTATTGGCCAGTGCACAAATATTGCAAATACTTGCTTGTTGTTGCGAAAATGGGTATATGATGATATTTCATTCATTCATTTGCTTTCATTAACTGCTCAAGGTTCAAATAATTGCAGTATAACTGTTTAAAATTGTGCATTTTATTTCATAATTCTCACATGACTGAACCTTAAATAGCCAAGACAAATTTATTTGGATGGGCCTAAATCACAATTTAGTCTCAAAGGGCTTCACAGTCAGATTACACTGCATACATTAAACATTAAAATTCATTTTATAAATTATAATGTGATGAATTTGTCAATGACTGACCTTGACCTTTTTTTTTTCTTTTTTGTTTTGTTTGTTTTTTGTTTTTGTTTTTTCTTTCTCTGAAGCAGCATGTAGGTGGCGGTCTAGCCCCCGCTGGGCAGGCTGTAAATCTTGGACCCCAGTTGAGGTAATGTCATACCTTTGCATCATGTGTTGTCGCTTCACACTGTGAGGACACGTGGACACATGGTCATTGTTTTTCATGGCTGGACAACACCTGCCCCACCCAATCCCCCCATGAACCAAGAGCTATATCAGGGGAAGAAGAGTCAGATGTTTCTGAACATTACCTTTAAACACAGTGATACTACTCATCTTCCACTGCAAAGAGCTGGCAAAGATCTGCACGTTTCTTAAACAAGCATAACTTTCATTTATGATTCAACTTAACCACTCTGTTCTGCACATTACTGACAATGCATGTAAGAAAAGCATACAAACAATGACATCACACCATAAGTATTTACGAGTATAGTGCACAACAGTAAAAATGTTTACTATCTACTATTTTAAGAGTTGCCTATTTTGAGCGTCAGAGTGCTTTCTAGCTCACGCTGATGCACTTGGATAGCTGACCTGGATAGCGGTTGGTATATGGAAAGCTCTTAGGTCAGTTTTAGCTGAAAGCCCATTACTTCGTGGCATGCCCTGTTTAGGCTCAGGGTAATGAGTGGTCTGCAAAATGGGCACGTGAATTTTACATAAAAACAAAGCAGGAATCTCAATAGAATCAATAGAAACATCCCATTTTGGTTATTGCCCCGTTATGCATGTTAGCTTAAACGTTCAATACCATCCAATAAACAGAGACGTAGGATCTGAATCCTGTCCTCAGTAATGTGGGATTCCTGACATACAGTTAAGGTGCAAAGTTGTGCTTTCCCAAAACCGGTTACCACACGGTGAAGTCACTGGTCACACCGAGTAAAATGTCTTCTTGTATGTAAAAGTAAATGAGCCATTAAGGAATTAAGAGGCTATAGGGCCACTTTGAGAGACCTAAATTTGGGAAACGCAAATAGACATAAGCCACTGGGCCAGAATTAGCCCAAGTTCTGGCTAATGTTGAATTCAAAATTCAATGATGTGTTTACCGTGTGGCAGATTTGGCATTTGAAAGGGATAGGTTATATACATTCACAGTAAAAAGCATAGAGAATGAACATGAAGTGAGACATATTTATTTGCTTAGTTTCAATTTATTAGTTTTTATTCTAGTTTGATTTTTCAAGTTTGATTTTATTTCATGATTTTCTTTGAATTTAACAAATTAGTCCTCCTGTACCCAATATTTCATTCATTCATCTTCAGCCGCTTCTCTGGGGTCGGGTCGCGGTGGCAGCAAGCTAAGTAGGGCACTCCAGACGTCCCTCTCCCCAGCAACACCCTCCAGCTCCTCCTGAGGGATCCCAAGGCATTCCCAGGCCAGACTGGACATGTAGTTCCTCAAGCGAGTTCTGGGTCTACCCTGAGGTCTCCTCCCAGTTGGCCGTGCCCAGAAAACCTCCAAAGGAAGGCGCCCCAGAGGCATCCTAATCAAATGCCTGAACCACCTCAACTGGCTCCTTTTGACGTGAAGGAGCAGCAGCTCTACTTCGAGCTCTCTCCGGATGTCCGAGCTTCTCACCCTATCTCTAAGATTGAGCCCAGACACCCTATGGAGGAAACTCATTTCAGCCGCTTGTATCCATGACCTCACCCTTTCAGTCACTACCCAAAGCCCATGACCATAGGTGAAGGTTGGAATGAAGATTGACTGGTAAATTGAGAGCTTTGCCTTCCGGTCAGCTCCCTCTTCACCACAACGGTCCGGTACAATGTCCGCATTACTGCTGATGCTGCACCAATCTGCCTGTCAATCTCCCACTCCATCCTACTCATGAACAAGACCCCAAGATACTTGAACAAGCCATCCGGTCCTTCTATAACCAAGGTGAGAGCTGTGTCCGCATTCTCGACTCAAAGTCAAACACGTTTTCGGTGGGTGTTGGACTCTGCCAAGGTTGTCCCTTGTCTCCGATTCTGTTTGTGATATTCATGGACAGGATCTCAAGACACAGACAAGGTAAGGAATGTGTCCATTTTGGGAACCTCAGAATTGCATCTCTGCTCTTCGCAAATGATGTCGTTTTGTTGGCTTCATCAGAACACGACCTCCAGCATGCACTGGGGCAGTTTGCAGCTGAGTGTGAAATGGCTGGGATGAGAGTCAGCACCTCCAAGTTTGAGGCCATGGTTTTCTCCTGGAAAATGGTGGATTGCTCCCTTCGGGTTGGGGATGAGTTGCTGCCTCAACTGAAGGAGTTCAAGTAGCCAAAATATTTCACCATATAATATGTGCATTCAAATCAGCCATTTCCAGGCCTGGGGATATGTGCGGCTGTCTGGAGGCCTGAATGCCTGGACTGAACATGAACCAGACTTCCCTGAAACACAGATCGATGAATTAGCGTATGTTCGGTCCAACTCTTCTATATGACCAAGGCTCAGTGTTTTTGGTTTTTACCGATTTTCACCGAAAAATACCCAGATTTTTAAACTGATTTTCACCCGGATTTTATGTTTCCACAAATCCAAAAGTTGTTCCTGTTTGTGTGAGGTTATGCAACAGTGTCCTCTTGTGGCGAAATTCGGCATGCTGGATGGCTTTGAAAAATAAAAACCGAAAACACTGAGCCTTGTACATGACACAATCAACCATCACCTCCAGAAACAACCCAGACTGTGCAGCTAGTAGCAGAGGGAGAGAGCTACTCCATCTCTGTGCACGCCTCGTGGTAGGACCAGGGGGACTCTATGAGGAGGTTCACACATGCTTCAGCTCTTGGGTTCTGTGGTGTATTTGACAATGCAACCACTTCCATTGGACCCATCCATTATGAGTGCTGCATTCACAATGCAGTCGGGCAGAAAACTCATCTCACAGTCAATAGTCAAATCAATGTATTGCTAACAATGCTTGGACGGTTAAAAAAAGGGGGGGCATCATCACAAATCATATTCAATAAATTGTACAATCTTGTGTACAAATGGGCAAATGTCAATAAAGAAAAAATATCTTGCATCTAAATTCACCTAATATAAAATATTCCATCATGGAAGGCTACAGCTCCAATAAAGACCTCCATGGTCAAAAAATACAGCTGTTTTTTTCATTTACTTATTTATTTCATCTAACTTTTATTTCCCCAGCTTATGTTTGTTGGCATAGCTATCTGACATCTTACTCTTAACTGGTACTATGTGGCTGAGTGACTGGTCAGTGCATTGTGGGATACTCTTCATGCTGGAAGTTTGCCTTTTATATATATATATAAAAAGGATGAAAATTAGCTTTTCCTTATCATAGGTTAATACTGAATCACATTCTTGACTGGTTATTCCTTAAATCTTTGTTGTCAGATTTTGCAATAACTGAGCTTTTTTTTTCAGGGAGAAAGCTATAACAAGGAGGTGAAAGAATTTCTAACATGTTAAATTTTCTTGTGCAGCCATGTCTTTTCAAATCTGCAAAGTAGTCAGGAGACAGCATGGACAGAGCAGGCCTGTGCTAACATAATCTCACACTGAACTGTTCTTACTAAACTGAATAGGTTACATATTGAATAGCTCAACAGTTTCCCTCTGAAAACGTTTGGTGGCACCGCAAATCAAAGCACGCCTCACGCTACCTGTAAACCCAACGTGGGCCCGCTGTTTGACAGTCCATGGATATTTAGCCGAGACAGAATGTGATCTGCATCCGAAAGACTTTATAATTTATGAGGATTTATGTTGTTTCGAGCCCCTCAAAATTTACAACCCAAATTATTCACGGATAGTGAGATGGTCCCACTTTTAGTTTTATTGCCCTCTTCAAGTTCTGGTTGCTGGTTTTTCAGCCAAAATGTCTGTGGATTTCTTTTGAGGTGATTCAAGGAGAAGAACCTAAACAATTCACACTGCTTA
Organism: Lampris incognitus; assembly: GCF_029633865.1. Lineage (NCBI taxonomy): Eukaryota > Metazoa > Chordata > Actinopteri > Lampriformes > Lampridae > Lampris > Lampris incognitus. The sequence continues at coordinate 28,634,325 of NC_079215.1, forward strand.
TCGCCATAAATGGGTACAGAGAATACCTCTGTAATCTGGTGTAGATACCAAACTCCTGTCATGCATCCTGAAGAGGATGAATTTATTCTTCTACATGAAGCCGGATTATGCTTGTTAAAACATGTTCAGTATGGGATAAGAAAATATTAAGTCCTTGGTTAATATGGTGGCGAACTCGGATGTAGTTTCCATAGTTTACTGTTATTAACACCTGCATCCCAGCTGAGTCATCATGTCTGTTTTTATTCAGTGGTAATATTATCACACAGTATAGTGCTGCAAATGGAGTTGTACACTTGTTTTATTTAAAGACTTGTATCTTGCTATAAAACTGTCAGCGCTATTAATCTGGAACAGAAATTATAGTATATGATGATCTATTTTTTATTTGTAAAGCCCCCCTAGCTCAGGTAGTTTAAATGGTAAATGGATTGTATTTATAAAGCACTTTTCTAGTCTACAGACCACTCAAAGTGCTTTAGAATTGGCCATCTCACATTCACCCATTCACACACACATTCATACACTGATTGTGGAGGCTGCCATGCAAGGCACCAACCTGTTCATCAGGAGCAGTTAGGGATACAGTGTCTTGCTCAAGGACACTGACATGCTCTCCGGAGGAGCCCGGGACCGAACCAGCAACCTTCCAATTACTAGACGACCCACTCTACCTGCTGAGCTATGCCGCCCCACTTACGTAGAGTTACTCACTTCCTGGGAACATTAACTATGTTCCATGCCCTTTTTCTACTGGCCATGTTGAAGCAATTAAAATTCATGCCCCCAGTAAAAATATCTTCATTTGGTATTGGTAAGGTAATGAGGACATATTTAGACTTTGGAGAAGATAGACTTGTCACAATTGCTGCAGCACATATGGTTCAAAAGGGGGACTTTTCATTACAAGGGTAACATATATATTGTCATTACATATTGTCATTAAAATAGGGTAACACATACAAACAGCCCCATTTATGATGGCTATTTCTGAATCGACTTCATAAGCACAGTTTATGGAGATTTTAATCTAAATGAGCTCTGGGATTTGACATCTTTTATTATCAGCATGTGCTACCTATCCTTTGATACATTTCAGTTTATTTCTGTCATTCCTTGGTGTGCAGAATAGAAGTTCCTATTTTTAAGGAATGGAGGCCCTAGAGTTATAGCACATTAACCCTACAGGTCAGATCTGACATGGGAACCCACTAAAAGCTAAAAAAAAAATCACCTGACCTCTTACTAAGATGAACAGTTTTTAGCCTTGTGAACCTGTGCAATGGCCCCCACTGTAAGAAAGGACCCTTACACATTATAAATGCAGACAAGTGCTGTGTAAAAACGCTGCATGTGAGCAATTGTTTTCACTTGTAAAGTCAGAAACAATCTGAAAGAGGTTTTACTCAATTATATGCACTCTATCGCACTAGATTCAACTGTTACATTCTTGCAGCAACATTGACCCCCCCCCCCCCAAAAAAAAATCATGTCAAACCAGATAATTTATGTTGGCATTCATGATGGTAGTCATATTGCATGTGATGAGGGTCACCAGGACTCCTCTCTATCCATTGGTATGCAATGCACAGCATCTGAAGAGGCTAAGGCATATGTCAGGGCCTTGGGTTAGTACACCGTGTACAGTAAGGACAAACCGATCCGTAAATTCAATAGGAGGGGCGATAGGAGGGAATGAACAATTTGCTCACCGTGTTGAAAGGCCTAACAGATTAGGGGCCCCTGGACAAGCCCCCTGTCAATCCTTCATTCTTAGTGACCTAATGTACCCAGAACAGCTGTGTGAGAGTTCATAGAAGGATGACAAGCCATTGTTCAGTCTGATCCATGACCTATAATGTGTGAAAGAGGAGTGTTTTTTGAAGGGTACAATGTCGTAGGTATGCCAGTGTTGTTATGATCTCACTATAACTATTTCAAGTATTCTTTTTCATGAACAGAGATTTTTTTTTAAGCGCAATAATAAAAATTGTGCCATTCTACACTGGGCAAATTTCTCCGGGGCCTGCATAAACACGCATAAACTTGAGAGTTGATAAAATCTGAAAACATTTACAGAAAAGAAGTACATCCCTAGTAAATTAGAGTGGAAATGAACAATAACTTTGGTGCAATTCATGCTGACGTATAAAAACAAAAGAAGGGGGTTACATTTAAATCTGATGGTACTTAGTGAACTTCAAAAAACCGATTCACCCACAGCAAGTAAAAGTCATTCTTTTACACTGTACAATTACGTTCAGTTTCATTAACAGGGCAATACACTTTTTTGTACAGTTTATTCATGTGATATACAACAAAACGTGGTCATTCAACATTTAATATACGAGTTGTGTCACAGTGTGCTTCAACAGCGACATGGCACTATTTAAATAGACACAAAGCAAACAAGTAACACAATTTATTTATACAAACCAAGTTGGGATATTTTAAAAATAATTTGTGCAAAGACTAGCTGAAATATATACATAATCAGACACGCTCAGAAACATATATTGCAGCTTTGCAGCCAAGTTGTATTGCATTCTTTAAAAGCCAGTATCCAGGAACCTAAAGTTAAGAGACAAACATAGAAACACACATGAAAGATGTTTGAATAACTTTCAGTAAAAAGTTAAGAAACAGAAAAGTACACTGGAAGACACAGACACATGTAGTTATCTAGGGGCCTGTTTGTCCTTCACGTAACTTACCAAGTCTTAACATCTGCCCTATCTAGTTAGCTTGCTAATTTGTATCCAGCTAACAGTTTCTCTTACAAAGTAGCAGGACTTATATGGGACTTATATGGGACTTAATCATGCATGGTTATGGAGTGCTTAGCTTTCCCTATAAATTGATGAGTAAAACGATGTAGATGAACGGTACAATAGGCTGACAGTGGTACTAGAGCTGAAGCATTTCAGGAAAAAGTTATCATTATGGTTGGGAAGATGTGTTTATGTTTTGTTTATGGGTGAGCGTGAGCTCTTGTGAAATTTGAAAATCGAATAGAAGGAAATTGCCCCCCCCCGTTTTTCTCCCCAATTGTATCCGACCAAATACCCTACTCTTCCGAGCTGTCCCAGTCGCTGCGCCACCTCCTCTGCCGATCTGGGGAGGGCTGCAGACTACCACGTCTCCTCCAATACATGTGGAGTCACCAGCTGCTTCTTTTCACCTGACAGTGAGGAGCTTCCCCAGGGGGATGTGGCATGTGGGAGGATCACGCTATTCCCCCCAGTCCCCCCCCCGAACAGGCACCCCGACCGACCAGAGGAGGCGCTAGTGCAGCGACAAGGACACATACCCACATCTGGCTTCCCATCCGCAGACAAGGCCAATTAGGGACGCCCGACCAAGCCAGAGGTAACGCAGGGATTCAAACTGGCAATCTCTGTGTTGGTAGGCAACAGAATAGACCACCATGCCACCCGGACACCCGAAATTGTCTTTTAAAATGTAGTGTTAAGTTGCAATCTGCAACGCAACAATGATAGAAGACATGGGGAAAAAAATGTATGTGCACAACAGATGCCTTCTGTGCATCCTAGCACATGTAGTGCATTGGTGTGTGTGTGTGTGTGTGTGTGTGTGTGTGTGTGTGTGTGTGTGTCTGCTTGTGGTTCCGCCGTGTACATTTGCACTTCTCTCATAAGGTTTCTCTCATTAATGCCATGTAATAATGACAGCAACAGCAAGGTGATGGCAACTGAAAAGCTGCCCACGGTGGCGCTGACCCTGGGCTTAATTAAAAGTTATCTTACATATTTAAAAAAAAACTATTAACTATTGTCAAACCAGCACACACATTTCCTTCTGCGTGCAACACACATCAGTATAGAGTGCAGCAGTAATTGGCAAATGGTCACTGCACATGTTGGGACAATGGCATGGAGACACCAGCAACACCAAGGAATAAGCAACAATGTGACAAAAATAATATTCATGATACAGTTCAATTGTTTCATACATGCCTTTTCAAGATGTATTTTAAATGTAATTTGAATAAGTTATCCTTTTTGAATAATGTAATTGAATGCATTACTAGTTACAATTAGGAGTGTATTCAGTACTCAGGCACTAATTACTTGTTCATAGTATTCTGCCCAACACTGGTCAGTTATATATAACATTATTTGCAGGCTAAATACCGAAAACGTGTATTAATCATTCATGGATGACAAGACCATTTTTTGCATTTAAAAAAGTGGTGAGCACATAAAAGCAGACGCTAAAAGTTGGCAGAGGTGTTTCCTCACACCCTGAACTTAATCTACAGATATAAGTTTATGTATGAGGTATGGTTGAATACAGTGCAATAATCCAGACAACCAAACTTGTGCTTTTGCAGGTTCGATCTTAAAGAGCTGTTGCAGTGGCAACAATTCATGTAAAATTTAACGTTTGCTTCAAGAATCACAAAATCTTGGTTTCTTTTAAATTTTCAAATTTCAAGCCAAGTTTTAAGGGTTAAACAAAGCATTGTGTCATAATACAAAAATTAATATCACAAAATCTCACAATAAAAGATTGCACTGAAACAATCAAAATCATTCCCTTGCCTTGTTCAAGCAAGTTTTTCCCCCACAATAACTGAAGAATTGTTTTATAACTGTTCTGCTAGAAGTGCTTATCATGTTAGGTAAACATTTTAAGTTTGTCAAGACTGCAAGAACTTATACTTACAGATTCAGCATCATGCTCCAATCCTGTATCATGGTGCTCCAGCTCCTCATCTCGGAATTCCTTTATTATCTACAAAAATAAACAAAAAGACTATTTTAGTTGATTATCAAAGAGGTCATCAAAATGATTAGCATAAACCATGACCATTTTCTGGAACAAAAAAATAAATAAATCTTAGAACCTACTCTGATGTTAATATAAACTCAGGGTGAGCAACATGGAACTTAATTTTGCTTACTTTTTCAAAATAAAATTCCTTAGAAAAATCATGTTAATTTTGTCTTTCCCACAATGGATACCAAATGTGGATTTTATCTTATATAATATTTTCCCCCTAATCGGAGATGAACCTCAAGCTTAGGACCCATCATGACGGCACAAAATTACAATATAATCCCAAGACTTCACTTCAAGGATTTTTAAAGTCCTGCGATGTGCGGATATGCACAGATGCTGACTAACAATGCTAAGAAAATGAAAGCCTATTCATTAAAGGACACTTGAATAAGTGACTATATGCCTTTCAATAATGCAAATGTATATTATTCTTCTATTTTGCAACAAGATACAAACTGATAATGTAATGTGATACTTCATTGATCCCTGTAGGGGAAAATATTATGAAGTTGTGGTAGTTCCAAACCAAAGACAGCAGCAAAAATCACTGTCATGGAACTACCACAACTTCATAATATTTACACCACTCGCTGCAAAAGGAAAGCCCAAAACATTAAGGACACCAGCCACCCCGCTCATGTTCTGTTTTCGCTCCTTCCATCTAAAAAATGTTACCAGAGCATCAAATCACACACCACTCGTCTCAGTAATAGTTTCTTTCCACAGTCAGTCAGGTTGCTGAAGAGCTGACGCACCCATATGCACCTTAAATTATTGTGTTATCATGTACTGTATATTGTGTATATAATGTATAAATTCATTTTGTAAATAGTCCATACAGTCCTACATAGTCCAAAGGTTTGTAGTGTTATCTTTTTTTTGGGGGGGGGTGTGTGTGCCCTTTGTTTCCTTTGTCCTTGTGTCCCTTGTGTTAAGGCAAAGAGGGCTAAAGCACAAGAATTTCATTGTATTCTAATACACATGACAATAAAGTTGAATTTGAACCGGACAGCAGGCCCTGCTCCAGAAAAACAAATCTGAAAGCTGGGAAGAGCTACTAGGTCTCTTGCTCAAAAGTGATCTCCCAAGTCAGTGGGCTGGGCCACCCTGAAACTTTCTTTTTGCATTTCCTGGTGTCAGAACAGACCCCGCACTCATACTGTTACTTGCAAACTTATATTAAACATTCTGTACACATTAAGTAGGTTGCCACATTTGATTCTCTCTCACATTACTTTGAATACTATGTTTTTAAACAACAGATTAATACTTCTAATGCAATAATACTTTCAAAGCAATGATGAATTTGACTCAATAGATGAGTATAGAAAAAACAAGAGGCTGACTCACATTTAGGAGTTCAGTGTATCTGTCTGGATCCTTTTCCATCAGAGATCTAATCTGGCTGTTGTAGTGCTCTGAGATACTTTCCTCTACAGCCACAGTGCAGGCCATGGCCCCCTCCTTCCCAAGCATTGCTGTGGATGCCCCTAAAGGGTAAAAAAAAAAAAAAATCATCACAACTCAACAATCCAGTAATAAAAATCTCACTTTATATCCTGCAATATTCAGCAGATGAATTTATATTAAGAAAAGGGATTCAGTTCATGCACAGCAGCTTAAATAAAGTCCATCAAATCAGGTGGAAAAACACAAAATATGGTTTTGATATTTTCAGCATCCTCTAACACGAGTTCACACTCTTCATTCAGACCTTGTGTATGAAGTATTGTCATTCCCAACCCCAACAAAGGTACAAAGACAGGTACATAGACAGCTGCATGGTTCAAGCACTGGTATCCAAGCAATTAAAAACATTAAAAAAAAATTACAATGCACAATATCATATTCTTTTAATATGTTAAGACCGCCCTCAAAACAAGGCTAAATCTCTGTTTTAAAGTGTTCTGCATATTCTAGGATTGTACCCACCTAATAAAAACCCTGCAATGTTCCAGAGGGGCAACAGTGCTGTGGGCCGGACTCGGTTCTCAGCCAGGATTTCATTGAATTTTGCAAGGTGTTTCTTTTCTTGATCCCACATCTCCTATGGTAAAACAGAATTTGCATGAAGTGTGTAATGTAATGACTTTTCTCAATCTCAATGCAGTGACCAAATCATTCATAATTTATTTTATGTCAATGTTTTGTACCTTTTTCAATACATTAGCCATAAACATGGATTATTAGTACAGCAAGAACCAGATAGAGGTGTATGAATGGCATCACTATTATAGAAAATCAGTTAGTGCAGGTAGTCAGTCGATACCTGGATGAGAGGCCCCGTTCGACTCCTTCCCAACACTGCCATCTGGCCAGCATATATACGGTTGGCACCGTATTCACCTGCATGGTCCACACGCAGAATTCTGTCCAGCATCGCCTTCTCCTCCTCATCCCGCGGGGTTGGGAGCACACTGTAACCTCTTGAATTCAACTGAATGGGGACTGCTATGTTCACAAATACAAAAGATGTTGTGCCATTAATGCAGTGGAGTAGTTATGGTTGCTCTTTTAAATGTAACAGCTGGCAGAAATGCTGTTCCCCTCTGGGAGCAGAAGCATGTAGTTTGTTCAGGTCCAAGACAAACAGATATAGGTGTATATAAAAAGAGAGAGAGGGAGAGAGCGAGAGAGAAATTGAATGGGATGGGGTGGGCAATTTATTTGTAGCTAATTATTGCTCTTATTTGAGCATTTATTTGTTGGCGACCATCAGTTAAAGGTGATATGAGAAACCCCTTTATTGTAGCTGTTGGTTTGTTATGATGATCATACAGCACAGCAGGCTTCTTCTTCTTTCGGCTTATACCCTGTTTCTCAGGGGTCACCACAGCGGATTTTACAGTTTCCAACGGTACCCTGTGAGGGCACATCACCAATGGTGGCCGTTGTTAACCCGGGCCTTGACTGATCTGATATGGAGCCTCGACTGATATGGTATTGTCAATCGGCATATCTGGCAACATTTTACGTCGGATGCCCTTCCTGACATAACCACTAACCCTATTGGACAGGGGCACATGTAAAGCGCTGGATGCCATCCTAGTATTCATGGACTTGCGCCCATGCCTGTGGTGTATTTGTAGGTGACCACCAGTTAATGGCGATACCCCTTTATTGTAACTGTTGGGTTTGTTGTGATGATCATGCAGCAGGCTAAAACTTTGTTTTCGTAATGAATCGTTTACTGGAATTATTCCTCAAGATGAGGATCCTGCATACGGTCGGCCTGAACATGGCACAATTGTATGTTATTTTGGCAATCGAGACAACGTTTACAACACATAACACAACATGCTGGCTTAGCGAGTGACCTGTTATTAGCGTTAGCTTTTAGCTATCAGTACAGTTGTGTAACTTGGCATTCTCGAGAACTTACCTTTGGATTTCAAACATTTCCGACTTATCGACGTAGAGAAAAATCGCGACCAGTGGTTTAGTGAAATGTGAGCCGTTCTCTGCATTGTAAAACGTATATGTATTTCAGGCTGTTAACGTATTAAACTAATACAAACATATGTGTTAGTTGTCATAGAAAGTTTCTGTGCATAGACGTGTCGCATATATATGACGTCACCATGTCGCGTTGCACCCAAATTTCCAAAGGGAAATAACTAATTTAATAACTAATAATTAAAAAAAACTGGCGAATCGTTTTTTTTCTTCTGTTTTTTATGTTGCTGGTTACGTTTACTTATTTAAGTCTTGTTTAAAACGGTGTTGTTATCATAACTTCTTCAGTTGCTTGTTGACCTCCGTATAGTCTCCTTAACACTTGCGTGCTTTCTACGTAATTTCTATGAAATACGTAAAATGCTTGACCTGGAAAATAAATTCACATGTATATTTTACGATGCTTAATCACTCAGCAAACCAGAGAATCTGTCAATACATTTCTAAAATGTACGATATTTATTGCTTTCGATATTTGTTAACTGAAATTATCCCCCATTTATGTTCCAAAACTTGCACTTTTTCTTCCAATTTCTAGCGCTTTTAAAAATGTCGAGACTCCCATCCTTCGTGGCTTCCATCAACTCTCTCTTTTGAGCACTGTAAAATAACTCTGTCCTTGTTTAACTATCTCCTCGAAATGAAAAATAGTAGGGATGGTAGATTTTACTGGTACCTTGCTGAGGTCACTCAGTAAATATAATTTATATATGTCTACGTGTATAGACTACAAGTGATGCACAGTACTTACAGTATTGTTTCAGTGTGATATACAGTAACTTAAGTATTATCTTGTTATTGTTTTTTTTTTTAATTTTTGTGATATACAGGAGTTTAAAGTATCTTCAGTGTGTGATATAAAGTGCTTGCAGTGCTTCTAGGCAGGCTTTGCCACTCCGTTTTTATTGCATTGCACCAGTAACATTTTGGCATAAGTAAGGTACATCTAAAATAATCAACATGAAGTTCAGCAGAGAGGCCAAGTCATTATAGCAATGAGGTGTTCTGGATAATAAAATTCATTAGGCTTAGTCCCTGTCAGACATGCTATGAGTCTAAAACACATGACTCTACACGCTAGCACGTGAAACCTTCAGTTGATTCAAAATGCAGCTGCTAGAATAACTAATATTAACTTCAACTGAAAAAAAAAATCAAATCACATCACATCAATTCTAGCCTCCCTTCGCTGGCTCCCTGTTCATGCTAGAGCTGACTTTAAAGTGCTACTCTTAACCCATAAAATACTTAATGGGCCTGCCCCCTTCATATTTTTCAGATCTTATATAGCCTTACGCACCTTCCTGAGACCTTTGTTTTCAAGGTGCAGGCCTGCTCCTCTCGGTCCCTTGAGTTTAAAAGAAGACTGCAGGCTGTAGAGCCTTCTCCTACCACGCTCCCTTTCTTTGGAATAGTCCCCAAGACACCATCAGAGAATCTGACTGTAGACCCTTTCAAGTCTAAACTCAAAACGCATCCGTTCTCATTAGCTTTCAACTTGTCATTTTATTTCTCTGATGATTTGACTTTCTTCTGAGCCTTGTCACAATTATCTCCTCTTTAGGAGGGTCTCAGTCTCAATGTATTTATGACTGTTGGTCCTAGCAGTACTCTCTTTGCCTTGTCCTGCTCGCAACTTTCTGAAAGTATCACATCATTCTAACCTTCTGTTTGTAGACCTGGCCTCGTGTGCCCACGTTGTGCACCTGCCCCCCCCCTTTCTCTCGCTGTCTCTTTTCTCACTTTTCAGGACCAAATTCCTTCCTCTACGAGCTGTCTGATAACAAGGGGAGCGCCTCTCTCTCTCTCTCTCTTTCTTACTGCCTGATGACTTCACGATCTAGGATCCTGTTGGTGCTGCATCCTGTTTTCCCTTGGTCACAGTCCCATCCTCCTGGAGATTTTAAGTTAATGTTTGCATTGTTCGTTTTCATACTTGAATTTATATAATTTGTTTTGGCTATGACTAATCTGCATCACTCTCATCACTTCTCTTGTCGTCTTCTCCTGTGTGAATGCTGTGTCTGAGTGGGCCTTCTGTGTGCATGTGAAGTCTACTCCCTCTCTAAGGCTACACTGAGCAGAGCTGGTTCTGTGGTACAGGGTCCCACTAGTTCTTGACTGCATCTGTGTGGTTGCCTGACATCTTGGATAGTCACAGATTTACTAAATATGCCTTGTATTCTCTCTCACTCCTTAAAATTTGTATTACCCAGTACATTTAAATTTGTTTGCTAAATTCTGTGCATTAACTGTGTGTATTCTGCATGACCTCACTCTGTGTGTGTAATCTATGATGTTACATTATATATCTGTTATTTCTATGTATTCTGTGCATGCAATGTCATGGAAGAGGGATCCCTGCTCTGTTCCTCTTCCTGAGGTTTCAGCCCATTTTTTCCTGATAAGGTTTTTCTTGTGGAGTTTTTCCTCATTCGTGTCAAGGGTCCAAGGATATGGGGTGTCGTATATCATATACTGTCATATTACTGCACTGTTTGTATAATTTTGAGCTGTACCAATAAACTTGACTATTCATTCAGTCTTTGTTTGCTTGTTTGTTTAGCAAAGTTAGTTATGTAGCTAAATCAGATTGAAGTATATTAAGCATATTTACTTTGTCTTTCGTGTTAATCTTGTAAAATGGTAAATGGTTTCTTACTTAGGCATGTCATTAAAGGCAAAGACTTAGTCATGGAAAGTCATTCAACAAAAACAAAAAGTAAAGAAAAGCTATTCTGTACACTAACTGCTATAGTGCTCAGTCACTAGAATAGCATCACTGTACCTTCTCAGTTGTGGAGACCGTGTCAGGGAAATCATCAATATACCTGATAGTTTGGCTTGCTGGTTTTAAGCTGTTGAGCAAAGTAAGGTCAAACACGTTTAACCCCCAGTCCTCTTCGATGGCCTCTAGATGGCAGTCTTGCCTAAAGATACGCGCTCAGGAGCAAAGCGCTCGCTTGCGTAACTCCCTTTGGTCTCTGTAGTCATTATTTGGTGTTGTTCATACCTGTTTGATTATTGCCCTGCCTTGCAGTTCAGTCAGATTTCATTTTTATTTTTCAAATTGTATTAAAATTGTGATGAAATGCTGGTTCATATTTATTTTAATGGATTAGCATTACTTGTCACTATCAGTAATTTGTCTTTGATTAAATGAGTCAGCATGGTTTCTCACCATCTACAGTATGTAAATTGCACCTCGGAGGAACAGACAAAGTAAGCCCCTTGCGTCAACCTCATGAAGTAGTGCTGGGAGATAGGAATCCTTGGAATGATGAGGTTGACTGCTATGGAGCTGTGATGGTCCTGAGTAAACAGGGCCAGGACGGCGGATGGCGGGGTGTGTCCGTTTTTCTATGTGTGTGTGTTTGTGGCGAGACACTGTATGTGTGTGTTTCTCTATCTGTCTGACTGTGGGTGGCTGAACACGTGTGCCTGCACATTGGTGTCTGGCTGTGTCTGCCGCGCGCGCGTGTGTGTGTGTGTGTGTGTGTGTGTGTGTGTGTGTGTGTGTGTGTGTGTGTGTGTGTGTGTGTTGTGCTTTGTTTTTTGTGTGTCTATGTCTGTGCTCCCATGATGCACAAAGGTGGCAGGTGTGCTAAGTGATGTCTAGGTACATATCACGATATGTACCTAGACATCACTTAGCACATCATGATGGTGTTTGCTGCTGAGATCCTGAATCGGCAGACGGACGGTCTTTCAGACTGGGGTTGGACCGACGAGTGTCTGATCTCCATGACCAGACAGACTCACTCAACTGGCATGCTCAGGCCAGGGTGGATGGTTCAGAGAGGCCTAAAAGAACTGTGTGACAGCATTACTCTGAATCTGTGTACCTGTCTTTGGAGATTACACAGTCTCTCTCTCTCTCTCTCTCTCTCTCTCTCTCTCTCTCTCTCTCTCTCTCTCTCTCTCTCTCTCTCTCTCTCTCTCGGGCCTTGTGCAGATATATCCCAGTAGCTATAGCTATATCTATTCAACTGGGCCTTTAGATGCAGAGATCACATTATTCCAGTCTTTACATCCCTTCACCGGCTACCAATCCAGTTTAGAGTCGATTTAATTGTTCTTTTGTTTTTGTTTTTTGCATTTCAAGGAAAGTGTGATTTGGCCCTCGGCTACACTCTGATTGCTCACGCTCTTTGAACCAAATCATGGCCTAAGAGCCTCTGGCAGGGGTCCTGGCCAATCAGAGTGCCAGGTTAAAGACAAAGAGTAAATGGGAGTCTCACCCCCGCCCCCCCTTTCTCCCAAACTGTACCTGGACAATTACCCAACTCTTCCGAGCCGACGTAGCGTGTGGGAGGATCACGTTATTCCCCCCAGTTCCCCCTCCCCCCTGAACAGGCGCCCCGACTGACCAGAGGAGGCGCTAGTGCAGCGACCAGGACACATACCCATATCCGGCTTCCCACCCGCAGACACGGCCAATTGTGTCTGTAGGGACGCCCGACCAAACCAGAGGTAACACGGGGATTCGAACTGGCGCTTCCTGTGTTGGTAGGCAACGGAATAGACCACTACTTTACCCGGTCGCCAGTAAATGGGATTTTATTGTCAAAGCCCGCAGATCACCGGAAATCGGAGATGTGAACTCGGTTTGAAATTTCAAATCATTTCCTCAAAACTGACTTTTATAAAGTAGCTTTCACGTAACTCAGTTTTCATTTAGAGTATTGAGCTGATATGTTTATCTTTTGTTGTCAACTTACCCATGTGGTTTTACCCTAGTTCTACAGATTTTCACACTTTTTTCCACTCTGTCAATTTTTTGTCATTACTCTATAATTTGTATGTTGTAATTGCACTGAGCTTATCTGCTCTTGTTCCGCACTTTGTGCTGTACTTCACTGTGGTTGTCGCTGGTAATGCACTTTGTACCTTTGTATAGAAAAGCATAACATAAATAAAGTGTTATTATCATTACACATATAACTGAAGAGGAAGTGAGGGGAGGATTAAATAAGTAAAACAACATTCTGTGTCTGAGTGGATGAAAGGACAAACCACAGTGTCGAGGTAAGGGTGAGACTGTGATGTATGCGCCTACGTAACTCTTACCTATATATATATGTGTGTGTGTGAGCGTGTGACTGTGTGTAGTCTGTGCAGGCAACCATGCATGTGTGTTTGAGTCTACCCACCCTTGCTCCAAGGCTCTGGTCAGACGGTGCATAACTGTGGCGGGACATAGGGTAAGGGCCTCTGGGCTTCAGTGAGTCAACAATGTCTGCTCTCACAGAGCGGAGACATGATAGGTCTTGTCCTCCCTGGTCTCTGCCTAGTGCTGTAGGAAACCCAGTGACATCGTCTGCTTGTGTGTGTGTGTGTGTGTGTGGTGTGTGTGTGTGTGTGTGTGTGTGTGTGTGTGTGTTTGTGTGTGTACCTGTGAATACATATATATAAGCTTGTATATGTGTGGGTACCAGGTTTTTCTATCCTAATGGAGACATTTGGTCCCCAAACCTGAAACCACTTAGCCCATGAGGACATTTTATGTGTACCCATGAGGAAAAGGGTCTATTTTAGAGTTAGGACTTGGTTTAAAGGTTAAGGTTTGAATTAGGAATAGGTTAAGGTTTGGGTTAAGGGCTAGGGAATGAATGTAGTCAATGAGGGGTCCCCACAAGAATAGGGTGACACTGTATGTGTGTGTCAACCTGTGTGTGTGTGTGTGTGTGTGTGTGTGTGTGTGTGTGTGTGTGTGTGTGTGTGTGTGTGTGTGTGTGTGTGTGTGTGTGTGTGTGTGTGTGTGTGTATATATATATATAAAGCTTTGGTGTGTGTGTGATTCAATCTGTGAATATATATAAGCTTGTGCGTGTGTGTGCACGTGTGTGTTAGTGCGCGTGTGTTTTTAAGTTGTTAAGTATATTCCTTCATGCCAAATAAACAACATTCCAAGGAGCCGCAATCAGTCTTTCCCCATTTTGAGGTGGTAGTATATGTTTAGTTGTTGGTTTTTTGTTGTGATTTTTTTCCTTGTATGACGATTCACTTTCAGTCATCAGACACATGGTGATAAAAGACTGCGCTTGCTCAAAAGCCCGGGGTTAGTTGACAACGTGTATGTAGTGACTGACTGAATGCTTGAGTTTATAAGATTTGTTTTGATGCTTTCAGCAAAATTGGTTATTTCACCATATGTTTTGCCAGTTAAGCACAAAACAGTGCTCAGACACACATTAGTATTCATGACACTGTGGAGTCACCAGAGATCAGACGCCTTGTTGCTAACTGCTTCTGGTTCAGAGCCAAAAGCTCCTGGTCGTCAAATACAAGTAGACTTAGCAATGATTTTGGTTAGCGATTAGTGTCAAGACGTAGATCAAAGTGTGCAAAATTGCCTCATAGATCAACAAACAATTTTCTTGTGTCTTTATAACCGAACACAGTAAAAAGCAAACTTTTACCTAATTTCCCAATTCATTCTTAACTCAGCAGCTACAATTAACCAAGTCTTGATGACAGTCTTGATGATAGTTTCAACTCTACATTGTCTTCTTCTCTGATACTTGATCAAAGAGAATCGTACACACAAAAGATCAAAGTTCCAAAACCGAACAACAAGTGATAATTCATCGTCTTGCCTGGGGACATCTGAGCAAGGCAGATACTTTTATTTTTTATGGGGTTTTGAACCCCACCTTGTAGTTGACAGACAGTCCCTTCACTTCGTATGCCACCTTACTGACCTCTCTGGATATATATACACTACCGTTCAAAAGTTTGGGATCACATTGAAATGTCCATATTTTTGAAGGAAAAGCACTGTACTTTTCAATGAAGATAACTTTAAACTAGTCTTAATTTTAAAGAAATACACTCTATACATTGCTAATGTGGTAAATGACTATTCTAGCTGCAAATGTCTGGTTTTTGGTGCAATATCTACATAGGTGTATAGAGGCCCATTTCAAGCAACTATCACTCCAGTGTTCTAATGGTACAATGTGTTTGCTCATTGGCTCAGAAGGCTAATTGATGATTAGAAAACCCTTGTGCAATCATGTTCACACATCTGAAAACAGTTTAGCTCGGTACAGAAGCTACAAAACTGACCTTCCTTTGAGCAGATTGAGTTTCTGGAGCATCACATTTGTGGGGTCAATTAAACGCTCAAAATGGCCAGAAAAAGAGAACTTTCATCTGAAACTCGACAGTCTATTCTTGTTCTTAGAAATGAAGGCTATTCCATGCGAGAAATTGCTAAGAAATTGAAGATTTCCTACACCGGTGTGTACTACTCCCTTCAGAGGACAGCACAAACAGGCTCTAACCAGAGTAGAAAAAGAAGTGGGAGGCCGCGTTGCACAACTGAGCAAGAAGATAAGTACATTAGAGTCTCTAGTTTGAGAAACAGACGCCTCACAGGTCCCCAACTGGCATCTTCATTAAATAGTACCCGCAAAACACCAGTGTCAACATCTACAGTGAAGAGGCGGCTGCGGGATTCTGGGCTTCAGGGCAGAGTGGCAAAGAAAAAGCCATATCTGAGACTGACCAATAAAAGAAAAAGATTAAGATGGGCAAAAGAACACAGACATTGGACAGAGGAAGACTGGAAAAAAGTGTTGTGGACGGATGAATCCAAGTTTGAGGTGTTTGGATCACAAAGAAGAACGTTTGTGAGACGCAGAACAAATGAAAAGATGCTGGAAGAATGCCTGACGCCATCTGTTAAGCATGGTGGAGGTAATGCGATGGTCTGGGGTTGCTTTGGTGCTGGTAAGGTGGGAGATTTGTACAGGGTAAAAGGGATTCTGAATAAGGAAGGCTATCACTCCATTTTGCAACGCCATGCCATACCCAGTGGACAGCGCTTGATTGGAGCCAATTTCATCCTACAACAGGACAATGACCCTAAACACACCTCCAAATTGTGCAAGAACTATTTAGAGCAGAAGCAGGCAGCTGGTATTCTATCGGTAATGGAGTGGCCAGCGCAGTCACCAGATCTGAACCCCATTGAGTTGTTGTGGGAGCAGCTTGACCGTATGGTACACAAGAAGTGCCCATCCAACCAATCCAACTTGTGGGAGCTGCTTCTGGAAGCGTGGGGTGCAATTTCTCCAGATTACCTCAACAAATTAACAGCTAGAATGCCAAAGGTCTGCAATGCTGTAATTGCTGCAAATGGAGGATTCTTTGACGAAAGCAAAGTTTGATGTAAAAAAAATCTTATTTCAAATACAAATCATTATTTCTAACCTTGTCAATGTCTTGACTCTATTTTCTATTCATTTCACAACATATGGTGGTGAATAAGTGTGACTTTTCATGGAAAACACAAAATTGTTTGGGTGATCCCAAACTTTTGAACGGTAGTGTATATATATATAAATCTTAAAAGTATTGTCCTTTGAAACAACAATCAGCTAGCTGCTGCCCTTCCTAGTGGTGCCATATCCCAAAATGAGGAAGACTGGGTTGAAAGAGAAATTAAAGTTATGCAACATTGTTTGAAAATGCCAACCAGTTTATAGCTTGGTGGTATCCCTCTGGAAAAGACAATATGTGCCATAAAGTAAAGAACAGGAAAAAAAAGAGAGATTAATTTGATTTAAATTCACCAACACTCCCCCCAAAAGGCGCTCAACCCTTTTTATAGACGACTATTTAAATTAAGACCAGGAAAAAAAAGCCATGTCTCTTACATTATTGAATTGTTTACACTTTAATGTTTCTCCTGTGTATGTTTCAGACTTAGTTAAATTGCTCTAAACCACTTGTTTTCGTGGACATCGGGGAGCGTGTTTAGCCCCGTCTGCCAACGGTTAAATGGCCCGTGTCTGTCTACAAGTGTTCTCTGAGCGGTTTCTGACACCGGGGAGATAATCACGTCTAAATCCATCAGCGAATGCAGGGAACCCTGCATGTTCAGGCAATCTTTGTCAAGACACTGGCATATTCATTTCTGAATAAACCAACCCGATAATAGCAACTATTATAGGTGGGAAGCCGCTGGAAAAAACACTTTCATTACTCAAAACTTTATAGTTTCTATGACCGACTGTTTAAAGGTAGCATGTAAACAACAAGCCAGGGAAAATGAGTCGAAAATAGGCCCTCCTTCACAGAAATTAAATGTCACTTGATCACAAGCTCGGGCTTGCCATCTGATTTATACGAGAGAGGAGGATTATGAGGATTATTTGGAAAAGGCCATGTACTTGAGAGGAAACTAAAACTGGACTGTTATTTCTCTAGCACAAACTGAAGAACATTTACCTGAGTTTGTACCCTGTGGAATACGGCCTTTTGAGAACGGTGTTGCCACCCCCCATTTTCACATTTAAGATAATCAAACTCAAACACTGAACTGGATCAAAAATGATTTAGGGCTGGGGTTCATTTAACGGATGTGATGGCAAGCAAGACAGACCTTTATTTATGAAACCTATCATTTACCTAGCGTTTCCTGTTAGCCACAGGATGTGGTTCTCGTTACCCCCCTGCTTTGGCTGTCGTACATGGTTTCCGGAAGTCATATCCTCACTGTCTGATTTACTGAGTGCAAACTGTGGGCTTCAACTTACAGAGCACATAGTAAAAATTATATGGTTATTGAAGCTGGTGATGGGCCCTCGTGCTGGTTGGAAAGGGTGGAAAGATACTTAACGGGAAAACTAAACCCATGGTTAAAATACAGTGAGGAAGATGGATTTTGATATAAATTAATGAATTGTGCGAATTTTTGAAAATAAAGCGCTTATACAATCACGATTTCTATCTCAGAAAGTCAGTTTTTCAGGAGAATTGACCATTTCCTGTGTTGCCTCTGAAACCATTTTAACCACTCAAAGATATCCCCGGCTCATTTGCGTAAATGCCCCGACAGACATCACGTGTACTCCACACATGGTAAGACTTGAGACGGTGGGATCCCAGGCTATTACATAAGCCATTTTTTACACCATTTTCCCGAGCTAGAGGACACCGTTGGTACTCCCTGCCATCACTTTCACCATCTTGTCTACGCATGTTGACATGTTTTTGCCCCCTCTGTAATGAAGTCAATATTGAGCCTGTGTGATGGTACCTAATAGTGGCAACAGAATTGCTGTACAAAAACACAACTTTCTCAAAAATGGTCAGACACGCCTGAAACTAATGGCCTCCCAATATTATAAGCTACCAGCCCATGCATGTACTTGTCCTATAGTTAGTATCCCTTCAAATATAACATATAATATTACATATATAGAGAGAGAGCACACGAGAGAGGAAGAGAGAGCGAGAGAAAGAGAAAGAGAGAGGGAGGGGGAGAGAGAGAGAGAGAGAGAGGAGAGTTTTTTTTAAATTGCCACTATGATTGAAGTGGGTGGTGAAAGTTGTCCAAAATAGCACATGGAAATAAATGTCTGTTAAATGTCTGCTTTTAAATAATTTGTCCCTGATCATGCATAACAACAAAATGAATTGTTAAAAAAAGAAGAAGAAAAAAAGATGGCAGTGTGTCAGTTTGCAGTTCCTTTTTCTACTGTTTGTGTGTAGTTGTCTCTCGAAAAGGATTCAGGTAATCATTACTGGTGGGTAGAGTAAATAAAAACGGTACTCAAGTAAAAGTATAGCTACTTTATAATACTGTTGACTCAAGTAGAAGTACTCCTAAAAATAACTACTTGAGTAAGAGTAAAAAAGTACCTTGTAAAAAAAGAAAAAAATAGCATAGACATAGCCTATACTTTACTGTGGAATCCATAGGCCTATTGCCCGATTTCTTTTTGACAGTTCAGTAGGTGGAGATCTGATTAGTTGATTAATAAAACACTTCATGTAGCAGATTTAAAAGAGAAGGTGGGTGTGGGTGCCTTTAATCTATCTACTACTGCTACTTTTGGCTGCTCCTGTTAGGGGTCGCCACAGTAGATCGTCTGTTTCCAACTCTTTCTGTCCTCTGCATCTTGCTCTGTTACACCAGCCACATGCATGTCCTCCCTCACCACATCCATAAAACTCTTCTTTGGCCTTCCTCTTTTCCTCTTGCCTGGCAGCGCCATATTCAGCATCCTTCTCCCAATATACCCAGCATCTCTCCTCCACACATGTCCAAACCATCTCAATCTTGCCTCTCTTGCTTTGTCTCCAAACCATCCAACCTGAGCTGTCCCTCTAATATATTCATTACTAATCTTGTCCTTCTTCATCACTCCCAACGAAAATCTTAGCATCTTCAACTCTGCCACCTCCAGTTCCGCCTCCTGTCTTTTTGTCAGTGCCACCGCCTCCAAACCATATAACATAGCTGATCACACTAGCATCTTGTAAAACTTCCCTTTCACCCTTACTGGTACTCTTCTGTTGCAAATCACTCCTGACACTCTTCTCTGCCCACTCCACCCTGCCTACACTGTCTTCTTCACCTCTCTTACACACTCCCCATTACTTTGAACAGTTGACCCCAAGTATTTAAACTCATATGCCTTTGCCGCCTCTACCCTTGCATCATCACCATTCGGAGGTCCTCCCTCTCATTCATGCATATGTATTCCATCTTGCTCCTACTGACTTTCATTCCTCTTCTCTCCAATGCATACCTCCACTTCTCCAGGCTCTCCTTAACCTGTTCCCTACTCTCGCTACAGATCACAATGTCATCCACGAACATCATAGTCCACAGAGACTCCTGCCTGATCTCGTTCGTCAACCTGTCCATCGCTATTGCAAACAAGAAAGGGCTCAGAACTGATCCTTGATGTAATCCCACCTCCTGCTTGAACCCATCCATCATTCCTACTGCACACATCACCATTGTCACACTGCCCTCATATCCTGCACCACTCCTACATACTTCTGCACCATTCCCGACTTCCTCATATCCACACCTCCTCTCTTGGGACCCTGTCATATGCATTCTCTAAATCCACAAAGACACAATATAACTCCTTCTGAACTTCTCTATACTTCTCCATCCACATTCTCAAAGAAAACATTGCATCTGTAGTTCTCTTTCATGGCATGAAACCATACTGTTGGTCACTAATCATCACCTCTCCTCTTACCCTAGCTTCCATTACTCTTTCCCATATCTTCATGCTGTGGCTGATCAACTTTATACCTCTGTAGTTACTACAGCTCTGCACATCACTCTTATTCTTGAACATCAGTACCAGTATGCTTCTTCTCCACTCCTCAGCCATCCCCTCACTTTCCAAGGTTGTATTAAACAATCTACAAACCCCAATTCCAATGAAGTTGGGACATTGTGTAAAATGTAAATAAAAACGGAAAACAATGATTTGCAAATCCTTTTTTCGACCTATATTCAACTGAATACACTACAAAGACAAGATATTTAATGTTCAAACTGATAAACTTTGTTTTTTTGCAAATATTCACTCATTTTGAATTTGATGCCTGCAACACATTCCAAAAAAGCTGGGGCAGGGGCATGTTTACCACTGTGTTACATCACCTTTCCTTTTAACAACACTCAATAAGCATTTGGGAACTGAGGACACCAATTGTTGAAGCTTTGCAGGTGGAATTCTTTCCCATTCTTGCTTGATTTACAACTTCAGTTGCTCAACAGTCCGGGGTCTCCGTTGTCGTATTTTGCGCTTCATAATGCGCCACACATTTTCAATGGGAGACAGGTCTGGACTGCAGGAGGGCCAGTCTAGTACCCACACTCTTTTACTAGGAAGCCACACTGTTGTAACACGTGCAGAATGTGGCTTGGCATTGTCTTGCTGAAATAAGCAGGGACGTCCCTGAAAAAGACGTCGCTTGGATGGCAGCATATGTTGCTCCAAAACCTGTATATACCTTTCAGCATTAATGGTGCCTTCACAGATGTGCAAGTTACCCATGCCATGGGCACTAACACACCCTCATACCATCACAGATGCTGGCTTTTGGACTTTGTGCTGATAACAATCTGGATGGTCCTTTCCCTCTTTAGTCCGGAGGACACGACGTCCATGATTTCCAAAAACAATTTGAAATGTGGACTCGTCAGACCACAGCACACTTTTCCACTTTGCGTCAGTCCATCTCAGATGAGCTCAGGCCCAGAGAAGCCAGGGGCGTTTATGGGTGTTGTTGATATATGGCTTTCGCTTTGCATGGTAGAGTTTTAACTGGCACTTGTAGATGTAGCGACGAACTGTTTTAACTGACAATGGGTTTTCGAAGTGCTCCTGAGCCCTCATGGTAATATCCTTTACAGAATGATGTCGGTTTTTAATGCAGTGCCGCCTGAGGGATCGAAGGTCACAGGCATTCAATGTTGGTTTTCGGCCTTGCCGCTTACCGTGCAGAGATTTCTCCTGATTCTCTGAATCTTTTGATGATATTATGGACTGTAGATGATGAAATCCCTAAATTCCTTGCAATTGTACATTGAGAAACGTTGTTCTTAAACTGTTGGACTATTTGCTCACGCAGTTGTTCACAAAGGGGTGACCCTCGCCCCATCCTTGCTTGTGAATGACTGAGCCTTTCGAGGACGCTCCTTTTACACCCAATCATGACACTCACCTGTTTCCAATTAACCTGTTCACCTGTGGAATGTTCCAAACAGGTGTTTTTTGAGCATTCCTAAACTTTCCCAGCCTTTTGTTGCCCCTGTCCCAGCTTTTTTGGAACGTGTTGCAGGCATCAAATTCAAAATGAGTGAATATTTGCAAAAAACAACAAAGTTTATCAGTTTGAACATTAAATATCTTGTCTTTGTAGCGTATTCAATTGAATATAGGTCGAAAAGGATTCGCAAATCATTGTATTCTGTTTTTACTCACGTTTTACACAACATCCCAACTTCATTGGAATTGGGGTTTGTAGTTAAAAAGTCCACTGCCATCTCTTCTAAACACCTCCATGCCTCCACAGGTATGTCATCTGGACCAACCACCTTTCCACTCTTCATCCTCTTCATAGCTGCCCTCACTTCCTCCTTGCTAATTCACCGCACTTCCTGATTCACTATTCCCACATCATCCAACCTTCTCTCTCTCATTTTCTTCATTCATCAGGCCCTCAAAGTATTCCTTCCACCTTCTCAACACACTCTCTTCGCTTGTCAGCAAATTTCCATCACTATCCTTCATCACCCTAACCTGCTGCACATCCTTCCTAGCTCAGTCCCTCTGTCTAGCCAATTGGTACAAGTCTTTTTCTCCTTCCTTAGTGTCCAACCTCTCATCCAACTCACCATATGCCTTTTCTTTTTCCTTCGCTGCCTTAACTCCTCCCTGGACTCCACACAACAGTCTTCCTTCTTCAACTTCCACCATTTGATCCTTGCCTCTGCCTTCACTCTCTTGCTCTTCTTGATCTCCAAAGTCATCCTACCGACCACCATCTGATGCTATCTAGCTACGTTCTCCCGTCATCACCTTGCAGTCTCCAGTCTCTTTCAGATCGTGCCTCCTGCATAAAATATAGTCCATTTGTGTGCACTTTTCTCCATTCTTATACATCACCCTGTGTTCCTCACTCTTCTTGAAATATGTATTCACCACAGCCATTTCCCTGAGCGTTAGACTTTGAGTGTTAGAAAAGTTTAATTTTTTATTATTATTATTGTTATTTCCACCCTTTTTGCAAAATCTACCATCATCTGTCCCTCCACATTCCTCTCCTTGGCATCATACCGGTCCATCACCTCCTCATCACCTCTGTTCCCTTCATCAAAGTCTGCTCAAATCGCCACTCTCTCCTCCTTGGGTACACTCTCCACCACTTCATCCAACTCACTCCAGAATTCTTCTTTCTCTTCCATCTCACACCCAACTTGCGGGGCATATGCGCTGGTAACATTCCTCATCACACCTTCGATTTCCAGTTTCATACTCATCACTCTGTCTGACACTCTCTTCACTTCCAACACACTTTTTTTCTCCCATCCACACCATGGTAGAAGAGTTTGAACCCACCTCCAATGCTCCTGGCATTACTCACTTTCCACCTGGTCTCTTGCACACACAGTATATCTACCTTCCTCCCAGTGTTGTAGTCGAGTCACTAAACCTCGAGTCCGAGTTGAGTCTCGAGTCCCCAGTGTTCCAGTCCAAGTCCGAGTCCGAGTCACCAAAGAAAAGTCGAATCGAGTCCGAGTCGAGTCCCCATTACCTGAGTCCGAGTCGAGTCCCTATTACCCTAGTCCGAGTCCGAGTCATCAAGGTTGAGTCTGAGTCGAGTTCCAAGATGGCTCCAGTGATCCACTTGGGCACAGTCAAAGATCTGACATACAAATAAAAAAGGTCTACATTAAACAAAAATGACACAGCTGTCACCATTTCAAAGGGAGTTTATTTACTTTGTGACATGATAGCCAAACAAATGCACACCCACACACTCGCACACATGCACGCACAAGCATGCGCGCACACACACATTTTTAGAACAGTCTGAATTTCTTTGACATTCTGAACATTGGATGTGCTTCAAAACACATTGATAGCTGTGAATAGCATGATATTAGCAAATGGTGGAAACAGTATACAGAAGTAAGTTCCACAGCATACAATACATTCATAAAAACTAGTCAAAAGACATTGTCTCTCAGGAATAGTTAGGAACAAAAGGCTGGTGGCACTAGTTTTAAGCATCCACGTTGCATTTCAAAAACATAAGATCTGACAGCATGGAACTACTCAACCTTGCACGGTGAGGCCTCATCAAAATGCCTCCATGACTAAATACCCTTTCAATGGGCGCACTGGAGGCAGGGATAGAGAATACCTGTGTGGCAATCTGATAGAGGGTAGGGAATTTGGATTTGTTTTGCTGCCAAAAGCTGAGGCACGGGACTGAGTCAGAGTCCTGCTCAGCGATCAAGTCGAGGTATGCAGTCAACTGAGCCTGGCCAGACGGCTTCTTCTTGGTGGAGGAGGGAGTCCTCCTATAGTGGGAGAACATTCTCAACTGCTTCTCAGGAGGAGACTCTGAAAGTTCACCTTCCCCTGGTCCTGTTGCTTCCGCTGCATCTGCTGTTGATACCGCTTGCTTGTCACCCTCTGCCTTTATATACTCTGAAATGAGAGGGGGCATGGGGGACTCATTACAAATATGTTATTGACTAGGCCTACATGACAAATGACACGCCTATGTGCTTTATTGTAACACCTTCAATGATATAAACATCACAACAATCAAATAGTTAATCACTTAACTAACGTTAATCAAAACATTTCTCACCTTTGATCTCAGTCTTCAGCACATCTTTGATGTCACTGTCCAGCTGCACATCATGTTCTAGCCACTGGAAGCCAAATGCTGGGTCCAACACAGATGCTATGAAGTAGGCATTGGTGAAAGGAAATTTGGTGGGGCCTCTTCCTTCAGCCGGCTCACATCCTGGTATCTTGACTGCACTGAAAACCTCTGCAAACCTTGTTTTCAAGGAGCTCTCCAGAGCTCTCACCAGAGGCCCACAGTATCTGGCTTTTCCTCTTATTTCCTGCAGGTGACAGCGCAGAGTGAGGACACAGGGCCCAATCACACTGACGGTGACAGTAGTCTCACCCTGAGTTAGGTTGGTTGCCTCTAAGAACGGATCAAGAACTTCGATCAGTTCTTTAAGCTGAGCATACTCTCGCGGGGATAAGATAAGGCTTTTGTGCCCCTCTGATTCCAACACACTGGACAGCTTTTGCATGTCTAAATCCACATAAGCCTTCACCTGCTTCAGAGTGGAATTCCATCATGTGGCATTTGCTGTTGGAATTGTTGCATCACCAAAACACGCTTCAAAGCAGTCTTTAAACGAGGTGCCACTGGGGAGGAGGTTGGCTGCACAGGATAGCTTTGCTAGGGTGCTTGACAGCCCACTGGTGTCTTTCAGACCATCTTTTATGACCAACTGCAGTGAATGTGTGAAGCATGATAGTCTCTGCATCTTACAGTTCTCAGCCAAAGTGTCATTGACTGTCTGTTGATCTTCTGGCATCAGGTCTTGCCATATTTCATCATCCTCCTCAAATGTGCTGGGATCATGAGCTACAGCATCACAAGGATCCTCTAGGGGAAAGCTGGCCTGGAAAGCTTTTCTCATGTTGGATGCATTGTCAGTTATGACAAAGTTGATCTTGTCCTTAATCAGGTATTCTTCAGCACAGCATTCAAACATCATTGCAATCTTCTCTCCTGAGTGTTTCCCATGCACTCTTTTGCAGGAAAGAAGATATGACTGAAGGCTGAATTCCTGTTTTTTTTTATCCATTGCCACTGTGTGTGCTGTCACTCCAAGGAATGACCGCATCTTTCGATCACACCAAATGTCTGTGGTAACAGCAACACTCGATGCTTCTGCCAGCTGGCTTTTTATCTGTTCTTTCTTGACTTCCACCATTCCTGGAATGGTCACAGAGGAAATTGTGGATCTTGCTATGGGCCGGTACTGAGGGTCCAGGACATGCAGGAAGTGCTTGAAGTCCTCGTTGTCAACGATGGAGAGTGGCAAGCAGCACTTAATGGTTAGATCTTTTACAAGGGCATCACTTATAGCCTTCTGATGTGGATGTTTGAGGTTGTACATCCTTTGCTGTCCATCATTTAAAAATGACGTGATAGTCTTCTGACCTGAAGCAGCTGGCATCACATCTGAAGCAGTGGAGGCATGGTATTCTTGGAACCTAGGGGAAGATAGGATACACACTTTAGCTTGCTGATGCCAAACTGTTTCAAGTAATCTTTCTCATAGCAAAAAATGTGTAACGTTATAGCTATAACAATATGCAATAACAATACAAATGTTACACATTATACACATAGTTGTTTGAACCATAACCAGTTAAGTTACATATTTAGTTATCTATATAACTAACATTACCATATTAGTAGATTAACTAATGTAAACTAGCTGGATACATGAAAAATATGAGAAAAGATACATAATTTATGAGACTAACAGGACAGGGATTAATTAGCAAAACCCAGTCATTTAATTATTGATTTAAGTATGTTACATGCTACCTAGCTGAGCTTTAACTCTCTATCCTCGGTGAGTCTGTATGTTTATTCTGTATGGGTCAGGGAGGGTGTGATTTTGTTAGAAGACAGAGCAAGTTCATAGTACTGTTCAAAAGCTACTTCGCGCGTGTCTATTTTTAGAATTTGGCACACCCAATGCTGCATATATGCAAAGAAAAATATCCACATATTTACAGTAGCCTATGCGGTGTCACCAATCGCCATACGGTTCGGTAGTTTTCGGTACATCGGGGGGGGGGGGGGGGATGCCACATCCGTCAAATCTCGTACCGTCTCCAGCTCTCAAGAAAACCTGTGGCGGCATCCACATTAGCTTTCTTCAATTAGTCCATTTAGCGAGTAATAGCCTACAATTATTTTTATTTGCATTGTAAAGTTGTGCACATTTTATCAACATTATTTGTGGATGCATATAGGCTAGACTTCTTCCTTCTCCGCACTTGGAGAATATTCATGGCGGAGACCTGCAATGTGCGGATTAGTTATTGCTAGTTAAGATTAATGCTAACATGGTAGTTCAGAGTGGTGTGTTTTTTCCGTTAAGTGTATGCTACTTGGTAATTAGCTAAATGATAAATAAGAAAAATCAGTTTTAATCTCCCTATAACACGAAGACGCTGCGTGTTACTTACCAATTCATTAGTGAGATCGATGGCACGCTCGTACCGAAAGCGAACCGTGCTGTGACTTTTCTGTGCAATGCTGCATTAGCATTCTAACAGTAACGTTACTTAACTTACCTATACAATCTCACTTGGTTCTAGTGATATGATATACCCACACGACCTGACCCAACATCTTGGACCAGTGGTTGAGTTACTTCAGAGGCTATTGTTACCGTAGCTAGATAGCTAGCTAGCTAACGTTAACTGATCACCAACCATATCATCAACTGACTGCATATCACTTACTTTTCTGGGTGCATCCTTGACAGATGTCTGTTGAAGTTTGAGGTTGTCCCGGTCTTCTCCTCAATAGTTCGTTTACATATCGAACATCTAGCAGCGATCTTGCTGGAATTTGTTGTAAAATCTGTGTAAGCAAAGCGCACAATTCGGGGCGTCTCTTTCGGCATCTTCGCGCTACTGAACATGACGGTATGCACGCCGCGTGAATCCGCATGTAGGTGGAACACACGTGCCTGCCCTTACACGAAATTGAATAATGTTACAGTATTAATATAGCTATCAATATATTTTAATAGGGCCTATTATTTAAAAAAATCTAACAAAAACAGTCTTTATCAATTAAAAAGTCAGAGTCCGGGTCTCCAACTTCCGAGTCCGAATGCAGTAAATTCGGGAGTCCAAGTCCCAAGTCCGAGTCATCAGTGCTCAAGTCCAAGTCGAGTCACGAGTCATGAAAATCAGGACTCGAGTCGGACTCGAGTCCGTGTCCTGGACTCGAGTACTACAACACTGCTTCCTCCTATCCAACATATCAGCCAGTGCTCTCCCTTTACCAGTCATAGGTATTGAATTGAATAGTGCCAACAGTCAAAGTTCTGACTCTCACCTTCACATGCCTACCCTTCCTCCTCTCCTACTACCTCTGCACATGACTTCCCCCTCTGCTTCTCCTTCGTCTAACAGTAGCATAGTTTCCACCGGCACCCTGCTGGCCAACAGTACCGGTGGAGGGCGTTGGTAACCCAGGCCTGAACCAATCTGATATGGAAAACTGATTTATCTGCCTTTAATCTATGTACTAAACTAAATCAGTATTGACTGTTTTCCTTTTTGCTACATGTTTTGATGCTTAAACATGGAGATTGGTGGTGGGGAGCAGAGGCAGACGGGGTCCTGCTGTCCTATCTAGGGCGGGCTCTCATATCAATTTAATGTACTTCATTTTTTTCATGTTAATCTGGCAAAAATATCTAAAATGATGCTCCAACAGATGCTGTCCATCCTAACCAATCAACAACCAGAATACAATATTGAAATTGTGTTGATCCAATGATAATTTCCAAATTTTATCTTCAATTCTCTTCCACTGTATTCTATGTGAGTGTGACGAACCGTCAATAAAGCGAAAGATAGATTTATACGGTAGCATATTAGAAAAGAAATTATCCATCCATCCATTATCCAAACCGCTTATCCTGCTCTCAGGGTCACGGGGATGCTGGAGCCTATCCCAGCAGTCATTGGGTGGCAGGGGAGGAGACACCTGGACAGGCCGCCAGGCCATCACACACATTCACACCTAGGGAGAATTTAGTACAGCCGATTCACCTGACCTACATGTCTTTGGACTGTGGGAAGAAACCTAAGTAGACACGGGGAGAACATGCAAACTCCACACAGAGGACAAAAAAAAGTCAACATCAATATCATAACATCATAAATATCAACTTCACACATCATACATCATAAACATCATAACAACAATATCATAAATTTAAGGGGAAAGCAGTTCTGCATCACAGTGAAACATAGATTGGTGTCAGACTGATTCAGCTATAAATTCTACAGAAGCAACCCACTTAGCATATTCCTTCATGTCCAAAAATCAAAGTTTAATAACAATGAGCAGACACTGTGGCCTACCTAAGTTCACTACCTCCAGAAGAACAGTATGACACAATCTTAACAAGTCAGCAGTCTCAACTTCCAGTTTTTTCTTTGAGTTTCTGCACACACAAAGACCTCTCACAGAAACTCAGAAGAAATCATAACATGCAAATTGTGAACTACTATTAAATGCAAATAAAAAAAATTACATTTTATTTAGGCCTTTTCAACAGAATCCGAAATTCCTTTTTTTTCTCCAGATTTATGGTTCTCTTTTTTTTAATCAAGCAGTAGCTAGCTACCTGTGTTAGCCAATGCAACAGTTAGCTTGTTGTAGCAGTCCTGAGCTAATGGTGAGAATGGATTTGGAGGAGAGTGGTGCTGCTATTACTAATGAGGCAATTAACGGCAGCTTGAGTGAGGGAGTCACAGAGAGGCATGGACGCAGATACAGAGAGCGGGATAGGGAAGAGCATCTTGTTGATTATTTGTTGTCACAGCCATTCCACAGTTTGGATTACACAGCAAAGGTGAGGATCAAGATTGCTAATCTTGTAAACCATTGTTTTACTGCTTAATTTCCCATTGAACATAAGAAAGTAGAGACAAGTTGTTATATTTTTAATAATCCATGTTGACAATGGATTATTAAAAATATACATATAATAGCTGAAATATTTAACTTAGCCAACTAGTGTAAATAAACATGACACCATGGGTTGGTTTTCCTCCTGTCCTCCCCAATGTTTTGAGTCATCAGACGCCACTGCTGCAAAACAGCTACTCTTAGAAGTACAAATATTAAAACAATTACTCAAACACATGTAACAGAGTAAATGTAATGCATTACTACCCACCTCTGTAGGTAACACAGCTGGCAGCGATCAGACAAAATGAAACAGAATTCAAGCAGACCTGTATCAAGCAAATTTCTGTGTCAACATTTTGGTTGATCAAACAGTTTTAATCTTTTTTTTTTCACTTTCAGCTGGCTAAAGTTTTTGTCTCTTAAGTAACTGAAGGACCATCAGTGTTTCATTGTAGGCAACACTTAATATAACACCAACAGTTTCTTGTAGACACGGGTCATCATCTCAACCAGGCCCCATTGCCAGACCACACTGGACTCATCTCATTTGTTTTCCACCCTGAGAAGACATTGTTTTTACAGTGCATAATCATTTCTACGTAGGAGTGGACAACTCCCTCATAAATATTGCTACCACGTTACTGTCCTCCCCCGCAGTTTTTCTCTGGGATATTTTTAGAGGGGCCTAGTCAGCAGTCATCAAATGAAAAGAGTGGGAATTGTTTGTATCCACATTTGTCCTACCACCACTGTGTGGTGACTCGTGACATGGTGATGCCTCCATACGTCAGGAATGGCCAGAGTGAGTGGGTGCCAGGCTCCACTCTCTATTAAGGGGGAGCCAGTCTCCCAGGTTATTGGGCTACTAGTGACGGGGGACCTTCCCCTAGATTTCCACTAACTGCTATTTCAGGGTAGGAGCATGTCTGTTTTGAGTTACAGAGAAGCCACAATATCCTATTAAGCATTGTTAAAGTAATTGAGCAGTGTTTACTCAGAGAGTCTGCATGGTTAAACTGAGGTCTGTGATTTCTTGCAGATGCAATGAGACATACTTTGTATGGGATGAATGGGTGCATAAAGGAAAGATACATTAACTTTGTAAAATATATAATTTTACTTGATGAAGGGAGGGGAGTGATCCATTGTTTTAAGTAGATTACAAAATTCTACTCAATTGAACAAGAAATGAGGTGGTAAAAAAGTGGTGGGCCTCTAGTTAAGATCTTATTGTCTCTGGCCATGGCTTAGCCACACTGTGGCCTGTCTGGCAGACAGCCAGTGTCTCCGCTGTGTTTAGAGCCCAGCTAAACCTTACTAGACTGCATCTAGGCCAGCTGCTTCACACAACCTGGCTAGATCTGGCTAGGCCTGGTCTGGAAGCGTGTCTATGTTTCCTCAACGTTATTTCAGTGAATTTACATAAACTTAACCTAATCTACCTTAACCTGATTTAACCTCAACCTCTACCTAACCCTAATCTTAACCCAATGCGTAGCTTAACCTAACCTTAACCAATAGCTAACCTATTTGACAGCTAACCTACAGGGCTGCAAGAACATTGGGCTGACCCCGCCTGCACCTCGTTGATGCTAGCAGCTATAGCAGCCACATACAGCAGGACTAACCAAAGTGGATGCCTGTGGTTTGAATTAGTCTTGCACAAAAATTATTTAAATTTCGCAGTATAGCAGACCCCATGGCCAGCTTAATCCATCCAAAATCAACAAAAATACCTGTCTGCTCCAAGCTAAGCTTGCTACTGGCTATTATTAATAGCTAATACAGCTAACGTATTATTACTGTTACTTTTACCCACACAATGATTATTACCATTATCAACATATCAATGTATTACTGACTAACAAAATAACATTATTAATGTACCTGATGAATCTAACCAGCTTAGTTTGTAGCCAGAGATACCTAATTTAACGATAGCTAATGATAGTGTAACCGGTTATTTTCTTGCCCGGTGCGGGATTCAATATGGGGTGTACTGCACCACAAGGCGACATCACTAACCGCTCGGCTAAAGGGTCAGACCCGTTAGCTAGGGACTAACGTGTCTTATTAGTAGTTTACAATAGCTAGCCCACTAACATAACTTTGTTATACTAGTCACAGGTTAGCCAGGTTCCACCTTTCATTTCAGAGCATAAAGACCCACGGGGGGGGGGGGGGTTGGCTGGGATGGTCTCTGGCCAGTCTGACCTCCCCATATCCAGCCTATTTTAAACGTTTCTCCCCCTCTGTGAGCTCCAGGTGGGGACCAGCCGTTCGGAAGTCATCCTGCATGCGGAGGCATCTCGTTTGCCTTATTTTGTTGAAAATACCAGTTCTGATCCAAAGGTAAAAAAATAAATAAATCACGGGGTGGTTCCCCCGGCCCTGGGGCATGTCCCTGGCCACCCTGCGACCCACAGGAGCCCATACAGAACCCCCCAAAAAACCTGGATAAAAGAATGCCATGGGGAAACTTGGCCAAAATCAACACTATAACACGCTGATGTTGACACTGGATTATTAAAAATATACCTGTAGTAGACCAACAGCGCTACCTAGTGGTGGTTAAGCTAGGCTCTCATATACCCCGGATGTTGACTGCTGCGACAGTCGGAGAGTTACAATAAAGAGGACCAGACGTTGGAAATTGGTCTCCGGCTCAAATCACTGTTATGGATATATTAGCAGTATAAGATACATCCCGATAATATAGAGAAGATATCACAGTGGCGACGACGGATGGGATACCTTTAATGTGAGAAGGTAATCCCAGTAGTTAATAAAAGCGGACGAAGCAACGTGACGCTACAAGCTAGCTTACAGCCAGCTAGCAAGAAAAGACTAGCTAGCCAAGCCAAGCACAAGCATGGCGCATTTCATCAGCAATGTTGCTGAATACAAGGAAGGTAAAGAGGACTTCGAGTCGTACCTTGAAAGATTGGAGCAATGGATGATCGTTAATGAAGTGGAGGACGGTAAGAAGGCCAATGTTTTCCTGTCTGTGATAATAGGCGCAGAAGCCTATGGCCTACTAAAGAACCTCTGCATACCAGAAAAACCGAGTAGCCTCACGTATGCAGTACTGAGCGGGAAACTAGCATCCCATTATAAACCCAAGCCACTAATCATAGCTGAACGTTTTAGATTTCAGAAAAGAAACCAACTAGAAAATGAGTCAGTGTCTGATTATGTGGTTGCTTTAAAGCACCTGTCCACACATTGTGAATTCGGTCAGCATTTAAATGAAGCACTGAGAGACCGATTTGTTAGTGGTTTAAAGGTGGAGGCTATTCAGAGAAAGTTGCTCGCAGAACACAATCTGACTTTTGCAAAAGCATGTGAGCTGGCCTTATCTATGGAAATGGCGTCAAAGAATACGCTGGAGTTTGCCAGCAAACCAAGCGGAGCTGCAACTGGGAATAAGATAGACAAGAAGAGAACAAGCAAGGGTGCGTGGAGAAGCAAGTCGTCCACCAGCAAGTGGAAAAGCAAGCAACCTACCAGGGATAACTCTAGACCACAGAGAACAGAAACGCACCAACCCTGTTACCGATGTGGAGGTAACAACCATGCAGCTCAAGTATGTAGGTATAAAACCGAGACATGCCACAAGTGTTCCAAGGTAGGGCACATAGCAAGAATGTGTAAAACTAAAAATAGACAGGGACATACACAGTATGTGGCTGAAGACCACAGTCCAAGTGAGAGAGGAGATAGAAATGAGGATGAACTGTTTGGTGCATATCCGATGAATACAGTGCACTCCACGAATACAGTTGGTAATGGAAAAAAGGACATTAAGGTCAATATTAAGCTAGAAGGAAACCCTGTAGACATGCAGCTTGACACAGGAGCTGCCGTGACCCTGGTATCTGAGATAGTGTACAAGGAACATCTCTCACCTGCCACTGAAAGAAAGTAAAGTGCGTCTGTCAACCTTTTCCGGTGAGAACATTCCCTTGATGGGCCAAGTGACTGTCAATGCGAAATATGACAACCAGAGTGGCGATTTACCTCTTGTGATTGTGAAAGGTGACAGACCAGCCCTCCTTGGCCGTAACTGGCTGGCCAATTTTAAACTAGACTGGGCAAGCATATTCTCAGTTACACCAGCAGGGGGCAGTGATAACACAGATGTAGAGGCAGTGTTACAGAGACACAAAGCAGTATTTGCTGAGGAGCCTGGCACTATTCGTGAATTTAAGGCAAATATCAAAGTGAAGCCAGATACAAAACCTGTCTTCAGGTTTCATAAATATCTCTATGGCCGCAAATTCAGTTTAATAACTGACCACAAACCCCTCCTTGCCATATTAGGACCCAAGTCAGAAATCCCTACACTAGCCGCTTTGCATATGCAGAGATGGGCACTGAGGCTTATGGCTTATGACTACAGTATAGAGTACAGAACGTCAGTGGACAATGCAAATGCGGATGTGTTATCTAGACTGCCGGAGAAAGAAAAGGACAACACAGCGGAGGAGAACAGCATCTTTTATTTCTCATTAGTAGATGAGCTACCCGTGCAGGCTACAGAGATTGCACAGAGCACTCTCAAGGACCCAGTCCTATGCAAGGTACTGGAACTGACCCGGTCTGGATGGCCGAGTTACATCAACGATGACACACTGAAACCGTACTTCAACCGAAGGAATGAACTGTCTGTGGAACAAGGATGCATTATGTGGGGAATTCGAATTATCATCCCACCAGCACACAGAGAACGACTACTGTACGACCTACACCAAGGGCACCCCGGAGGGTGCAGGATGAAAAGTTTGGCGAGGGGCTATTTATGGTGGCCTCAGTTGGACAGTGATATCGAACGTGCAGTGCAGCTATGTGATGCTTGTGAGAGTGTGAGGAAACTACCAGCAGTAGCACCACTACACTGCTGGCAGTGGCCTACGAGTGTGGCAGAGGCTACATATTGACTTTGCAGAGAAGGATCAGCAACACTTCCTAGTGTTAGTAGACAGTCATTCAAAATGGCTTGAGGTGATCCCCATGGCAACAACTACCGCCGCCAAAACGATCGAAGTGCTGCGGAGCAACTTTTCGTCCTACGGTCTTCCTGAGGAGATCGTCTCGGACAACGGTCTACAATTCACCTCGCTGGAGTACAAAACATTCCTGAAAAGCAACGGCATTAAGCAGACCTTGGTGCAGGCTTACCATCCTGCTTCTAATGGTGCCGCAGAGAGAGCAGTCCAGACGGTGAAAGCTTCACTTCTGAAACAGCTGCTCGATGAGAAGAAACAAAACGTCACTATTAC
Source organism: Lampris incognitus (assembly GCF_029633865.1). Taxonomy (NCBI): domain Eukaryota; kingdom Metazoa; phylum Chordata; class Actinopteri; order Lampriformes; family Lampridae; genus Lampris; species Lampris incognitus. Next base: position 28,668,923 of record NC_079215.1, read on the forward strand.
AGTGAAACACAGGCTCGCCAACTTCCTGTTGTCATACAGGACCACACCACACAGCGTTACAGGTTGCACACCAGCAGAACTGTTCCTCAAACGTCAGCCTAGGACCAGGTTCAGCCTGCTGAAGCCAGACCTCGCTCGAGTGGTGGGGGCCAAACAACAAAAGCAGAAGGACTATCATGACCAACCCGCCTCGAAGCTGAGACATCTGTCAGAGGGGGACTCAGTACTGATCCGAAACTTCCGTGGAGGAAAGGAGAGGTGGACGAAAGGGACAGTGGAAAAGAGACTCAGACCAGTCACCTACCTGGTGTGGAATGGAGTGAACCGACCTTCAGTCCACACTGACCATCTGCTGTTCGACCGACCCTCCAGTCCTCCTGAGGCATTTCAGTTTCAGGATGACCAGATGGGCATCAGCAACACCTACCCTGCAGTTGCGGATTTGGGGGGGAAAGGCACACCTGGAGCCGTAGGTGCTAGCCCGTACTCACCTGAAGATACACCCGTTCCAAGGATGCAGGCTCCGGAGAAGCTTGCAACGGTCGCCGGTACCCTCAGAGAGAGAGGGCACCTCCAAAACGACTGTCTCTGTAAGATCAGCGAGTTCCTGAATAAAAGAGTCCTGAGAGACTAAATTGTTCAACTCCTGTTCAGAAAAAAATGTGAAAAAGAGTTCCTGAGACTGATATGTAAATTGCGCAAATGTGGGTCGAAGTGGGTTGTGTAACCAGTAATGACCAAGTAAAAGATGTTGAAAGTAATTTGCCATATCAGCATGTTTTAGAGTGATAATATTTTATTAGGGGAACTTCATAGTTTAAGGGGGAGGAGTGTAGTAGACCAACAGCGCTACCTAGTGGTGGTTAAGCTAGGCTCTCATATACCCCGGATGTTGACTGCTGCGACAGTCGGAGAGTTACAATAAAGAGGACCAGACGTTGGAAATTGGTCTCCGGCTCAAATCACTGTTATGGATATATTGGCAGTATAAGATACATCCTGATAATATAGAGAATATATTACAATACCTATAATAGCTGAAATATTTAACTTACCCTACAGTGCAAGAACACAATTGGTCCACAATGTGTTTCAGAATTAGTTGATTGGGTTTCTAATTCTTTGATTGCGACCGGTACGCTTTACCCTCAATTACAGTCGCACCTGGCAGCCTGGAGTCCACCCAAGTCAGTTTTACTTTTAATATTCTGAATGTATCCCCCCTGCATATTGTAACTTTCTGCCTTTCATGGGATATTAAAGATGAATTACTCCAAAATACATCACTTATTTTATCTGGGAATACGCTGATTTCTTCCTTCATGTTTTGGGTTTTCCGGCTATACTTCCTGGATGGTACTGAAAACCTTGACGAGCGTAGCAACAGTAACTAAGGGGGGGCGAGACTTTGCGAAAGGTCACTTAAACGTCTGAGACACTCGTTTGCTACTCAAAGCATCCCAGAGTGTATTGTGACGGACAACGGCACTCCGTTTCTTTCAAAAGAACAAAGTTTTATATATATATATATATATATATATATATATATATATACAGTGCACCCCTTCACTTTCCCCACTTTTTGTTATGTTACAGCCTTATTCCTAAATGGATTAAATTCCTTTTTTGTCTCATCAATCTACACACAATACCCCATAATGACAAAGTGAAAAAGGTTTTGTAGAAACTTTTGCAAATTTATTAAAAATAAAAAACTGAAATATTGCATGTACCTAAGTATTCACACACTTTGCTATGATACTCAAAATTCAGCTCAGGTTCATCCTGTTTCCACTAATCATCCTTGAGATGTTTCTACATCTTGATTGGAGTCCACCCGTAGTAAATTCAATTGATTGGATATGATTTGAAAAGGCACACACCTGTCTATATAAGGTCCCACTGTTGACAGTGCATGTCAGAGCAGAAACCAAGCCATGAAGTCAAAGGAATTGTCTGTGGACCTCTGAGACAGGATTGTATCGAGGCACAGATCTGGGGAAGGGTACAAAAAAAAAATCTACAGCTTTGAAGGTCCCGAAGAGCACAGTGGTCTCCATCATTCGTAAATAGAAGAAGTTTGGATCCACCAGGACTCTTCCTAGAGCTGGCCGCCCAGACAAACTGAGCAATTGGGGGAGAAGGGCCTTGGTCAGGGAGGTGACCAAGAACCCGATGGTCACTCTGACAGAGCTCCAGCGTTCCTCTGTGGAGATGGGAGAACCTTCCAGAAGGACAACCATCTCTGCAGCACTCCACCAATCAGGCCTTTATGGTAGAGTGGCCAGACGGAAGCTTCTGCTCAGTAAAAGGCACATGACAGCCCGCTTGGAGTTTGCCAGAAAGCACCTAAAGGACTCTCAGACCATGAGAAACAAGATTCTCTGGTCTGATGAAACCAAGATGGAACTTTTTGGCCTGAATGCCAAACGTCACGTCTGGAGGAAACCAGGCACCTCTCATCACCTTGCTAATACCATCCCTACAGTGAAGCATGGTGGTGGCAGCATCATGCTGTGGGGATGTTTTTCAGCGGCTGGAACTGGGAGACTAGTCAGGATCGAGGAAAAGATGAAGGGAGCAAAGTACAGAGAGATCCTTGATGAAAACCTGCTCCAGAGCACTCAGGACCTCAGACTGGGGCGAAGTTTTACCTTTCAACACGACAACGACCCTAAGCACACAGCCAAGACAACGAAGGAGTGGCTTTGGGACAAGTCTGTGAATGTCCTTGAGTGGCCCAGCCAGAGCCCAGACTTGAACCCCATTGAACATCTTTGGAAAGACCTGAAAATAGCTGTGCAGCAACGCTCCCCATCTAACCTTACAGAGCTCGAGAGGATCTGCAGAGAAGAATGGGAGAAATACCCCAAATACAGGTGTGCCAAGCTTGTAGCTTCATACCCAAGAAGACTTGAGGCTGTAATTGCTGCCAAGTGTGCCTCAACCAAGTACTGAGTAAAGGGTGTGAATACTTATGTACATGTAATAGTTCGGTTTTTTATTTTTAATAAATTTGCAAAAATTTCCAAAAAACCTTTTTCGCTTTGTCATTATGGCGTCTTGTGTGTAGATTGATGAGAAAAAAAAGGAATTTAATCCATTTTGGAATAAGGCTGTAACATAACAAAATGTGGGGAAAGTGAAGGGGTGTGAATACTTTCCGGATACACTGTATATATATATATATATATATATATATATATATATATATATATATATATATATATATATGAAGCCGGGGAAATTACACACGGGACATTCAAATATAATTTCAGGGTCTTTATTCCGTTAGTAAAAATATGGATAGATAAAAGGTAAGGGGTTCACAACATCCCACTTTCGCTCTGTGGGTGTGAGAGGGTTTTTTTGGAGGGAACAATCGCTTCAGTTAAATGCAGCTCGAAATACAAAAAAAACAAAAACAAAAAAAAACTTGTATAAATACAAATACAAATACAATAAATACGGCAGTGGTAGCTTCTATGGATGAACATAAACAGAGTATTATACACCACTTTTCGTTTTCACAAATAAAAATACAATGAGAAAATATAAAAATAAAGCAATCTCTGTTACACTGTTGTATTAGCGTTAGCCTACTGTTGTATTAGCATTGGCCTATTGTCCTTAAGTCTACAACAGCGAAATCAATTAGCTAACTCTTGTTCTTATGCACAAACATACATATGCAACTCAAAGTTATACAAACAAAACTCTTATCGTTCATTCACATTTGTGAACGGTTATGTAGACACCAGTCAATTTGCATATAGGGTGTGTCCGTAGCAAGATGCTGCAAAACCATGGAGAAGCTGTTCTTTCCCCCCCTCCTGCTAGCCACTTGGCTCGAGTTTGTGCAACTTGACTGAGACTTTATTATTGATCTTGCTACGACGTATTGCTATCTAGCTAGCTAGCTAAATATCTATCCATCTATCTTTCTAACAGTTATTTGTATCACCAAATCCTCCTCCTCGAAACTGTAATCCTCGCAGAGGATCTCCCTCTCACTCTCGCTATCCGACATTTTTTGTAAATAACAAGTGACGAGCGGTATCAAGCCACCCCCGCCCAGGAAGACAGTAGCCAATAGCTTTGAATTTATAAAACCACACCTATTTTCGGTTATGATTCAAACTCCCAATGTTAAAAAATGAGTTCAGAAAGGGCATGTCAGTCAAACCTCAAAGGTTGAAAGATCTTACGGCAGACACAAAACCCTCACCATCATCTGTTCTGCAATTGTTCGCCTTCTCTGCTCTGCATGGTCCAAAAAAACAAAAACAAAAACGTGGCCACAACCAGTGGTGCGGGAAGGTATTTTGAGTGGGGGTGCTGAGGTGCTCTCTATCTAGGCTAGTATCAAATTTGCCAAGGAAATATCCCTCCCTCTCTCAGTCTCTCGCTCACACACGCTCACACACGCATGGTGGCACAACGAGGGACCCCAATGCACTTGTACAGTATAACTAAGCACGCACGCACGCCGCACACACACACACACACACCACAAAGACGTAACGTTAAATATCTGACCAACAATGTGTTGGAATTTACAGTCAAATGAGAGGTAAAAGGAAGGGAAAATATTCAGAACTAATGTTAGCACTCTGGGATGGATGCAGTAATGTAAACTGCTACACGGTCAATCAAATGACACACACGCATGCCCATAATTTGACACACCAAAGTTATAATAGGCCCACATCGGTTACGCACACAAACACATCTTTTTCACGACAACACTGATAGCCGAAAACATGCCATTAACACAGATACAGGATATCCATTAGGCCTACATTAAGAACAGTCGCGCTGCACACATCAACTGGTGCAATAGCAATAATGTGAAATTATGAATGTCATTTTAAAGTATGCCACTCAGCTCATAGCACTGCCAATTCCTGGCTACATACATAGCCTGCTACAAACATTATATTGACTATTACACACATTCTGCAATGCGGCAACAATAACCAAAAATGAATAATAATGCATTTCAGTCTTACCTATTTGAAGACTCCAAATGTGGACTTCCGTTCTGGTGTGATGTCGATAAATCTCTTCAACAGTGGCTGAATGTCCATCTGATCAAGAATGTCACTGTGGACGTGCAGTAAAGTCAGGTGTGTGAGTCATCTCTGGGTCATATTGTTCCGTAGCCACGTTTTGAGGCGGCAAACGGTGGAGAACGACCACTCAGAGGAAGCGGCAGAGACAGGTAGACATAGGCAAAGTTCAATAAACTTTTCCACCTCTGTCAGTAGTTCCCTTGTTTGAGGATGCAGCGCTCCGACAAATCCAGCAACATCTTGAGCTGACTTGAGTCCTTTTGTCTTGGAGAGCTCACCCATCAATGTGAGCTGCATATGTAGACAATATTTGTCAATCTGATCGGGAAGCTGTGCAACATTGATCTCATTCCACCCAGAGTAGGCTCCATTTGCAGCATTGATAAGAGTCTGCTCTCTCAGGGCAGCGACTTGCAGTCCTTCTTGGTTGAATCAGCGATCTAGCTCGGTTGTCACAAGATCCAAGGCCTCACCGAACTCACGCCGCCATTGCTGCTCTCCTACACCAGTCTCTGTATCCCTTAGACGGGCAGGAGTGGTTCTGCTGGTTCATGGAGGAAGGGGCATTTGAAGATTGTTTTTTCTGCACAAGCCTCCACTTTGGCAGTCATCTCCTGGACAACTACATCTTCCTGCAATGCATGCATGCGCTGTCGTAGCACAGTCACACACTCCAGTGCGCTCTTCGCACTTGTCTTCTCACTTTGGAGCGTTCTGGCTATGGTCTCGCACGGTCCAAAAAGAGCCCCACAGCTCAAAAGGCCAAAGTATGTTCTTGCTTTTGTAGCTTGTTTGTATAGACCAGATATTTTTGCCCGAGTATCTCCCCTTACTGTCTTGTCTTGCTCTAGCACCTTCAGTGTCTCCAAAAGGGCTGTATATGAGGAGCAAACCCATGAAATAGCCCTTGTGCGCACAACCCATTGAGTCGGGCATAATGACAGCAAGTTGCAGACCACCTCATCACTACCAAATATAGACTGGAACAGCATCTTACGCTTTGAGGACTCCCCTATCACCACTGAGACATTCCATACAAAGTTTAGCATGTCTGCAACATTACATTACATTACAGCCATTTAGCCAACGCTTTTATCCAAAGCGACTTACAGTAAGTGCATTTAACATAGGAAATCAGGAGAACTACTAGTCATCAGAGGTCATAAGTGCATCTAAACAAGCATCCAAGAGCAAAACCAGTGCTAAAGTAAAAGCGCAAGAAAGATTTTTTTTTTAAATAAGTGAATACAATAAGTGCTAAGAACAAGTAACAGGGTAGTAGTTCTTGAAGAGGTGAGTTTTCAACCTGCGCCGAAAGATGGGAAACGACTCCACTGCGCTGACATCAGTGGGGAATCCATTCCACCACTGTGAGGCCAGGATAGAAAAGAGCCATGACCAGGTCGATCGGCAGCAGGGGCCTCTGAGCAACGGGGCAACCAGGTGTCCTGAGGCAGCAGAGCGAAGTGGTCGGGCGGGGGTGTAGGGCTTGACCATGGCCTGGAGATAGGAAGGAGCTGTTCCTTTCACTGCCCTGTATGCTAGCACCAGAGTCTTAAACTGGATGCAAGCAGCTACTGGAAGCCAGTGTAGGTGTAGCACTGTAGATGTTGACAGTTGACTAGGACCAGTACTAGGTTCGTAGGAGCAGTTTATAACTAGCATCAAATGATTGCAGACCACAGACCAGGGATAAAGTTTGAACTACCGGCTTGTTTTTATATAAAGAATTGTAAACATAGACAGAGAAACATACACAATTACACAATAACACAGTGAGAATGGATAAATTCCTTGAAACCTCTTGTTTTATGATTTAACCCTTATTAAACCACTATTTTGAGTTTCAGATAATTTAGATAGACATTTTAGTTCTAATTTAGGATCCTTTTAATTCTAATTTGAAGTTATCTCTTGTTTGAGTTGACAAATTATGTTAATTTGTTTTATGTTCTATTTTGTTCCATTAGGCCTTTAAGTTTCAGTTCTAATTCCCATTAACCTAAGTTACTTAACCAGTAAATCAGAATGCCAAAAGTAACACACAATTGCATTACAACCATGCACAGTATGAATCAGTAATACATTCAGCCAATACTGCAATTAACAATACAATATCAGATCAAAAATCAAAATCAATAATCAATGTAGGCTATAATCAGTCCTTTTTGGAAAGTCCGTTGTTGCTCCAATGAGTGCAACTGCGTTTTGCAGTAACAAACTGGAAATTTCAGTCCTACCACAATCCAGGTGCTCGAATCTGTAGGCTACTGTCCTGAGAATGAGCTGTCTGAAGCCACAGACAGACCACATGGATTCAGCAGGGCTCTTATAGGTGGCTCGCCATCTTGTTTCCAGCTTGGGGTAAGAAACACCAAGCGCGATCTTCCAAATCCAAGAAAAAAACCTGGCCAAGTCCTGGATGACACTCGGACGCAACACAAAACCCAGGGCTCGGAGGATGATCAAACCAACAAAATACTCAATTTGGATAAAGAAAGAACCAATTGTAGCTCACTGCTATTTCAAAGTAGAATCTTATATCTCTCGTTCCAGTGGCTTCTCTCAAGCCTTTGCCTGGCGTTCTGGAACCTAGCTGGTTCTGGGACGTCCTCCCTCTCGAGCAAGGCAGCTGATTGGCTAATCAGCACTGCACGCGCTGCGTTCAAGAAGTAGCAATCTGAACCAACAATATGAATATGAATTTATTGGTACCATGAATTACTTATCTACTGTTTACTATTTATTTGCAAATTGAATAATTATGATTATTTATTATGATTCAACTGTAATTATATGTAGGTTATTTTAACCTGGCTTATCTTGACCTGGGTTACATAGGGACATGAGAAGGGGAGTTGTGTGGGAGAACTTAGGGCAGTTGAACACCAGACGAGCTGCAGCTTTCTGAACAAGCTCCAGAGGTCTGATGACCGACACCGGGGTGCCAGCAAGGAGGGAGTTGCCGTAGTCCAGCCGTCTCGTCGGTGAGGAATGGGCGAATCCTCCTGATGTCATAGAGGAGAAATCTGCAGTAGCGAGCAACCGATGCAACGTTTGCAGCAAACGACAGTTGGTTGTGCCGGATCACACCCAGATCACACCACGGTGTTGTCAATGGTGATGGCCAGGTCTCGGTGCGGGCAACCTTTCCCCGGGAGGAACATCAGCTCTGTCTTGTCCAGATTGAGTTTAAGGTGGTGTGTCGCCATCCACTCCAAGATGTCAGTCAAGCAACACGAACTTCCCTCTCCACTTCTTGTAACACCAGATCTAGTGAGTGGTTACTGCAGTGCACATAGTGCATTTGGACACTGCTCTTTCAGTTTTGCTTGCACGCCTTAGATGCGGCTTGACATACTAGCAGCGCCATCGAAGCAAAATCCCTTTAGACGTTCCAGTGGCAAATTCAAGCGCACAAAAACATCTTTAATGCAGGAAAAAGGTGTTTCTCCAGTTGAATCAGGCGCATTATAAAACCCGAGGAAAACATTCACTGCCTCGAGTTTTGAATCCACATATTGCTGACTACAGGAAAATTGCTCTGTTGTACTTACATCGGTGGTCGCATCTGCAGTTAAACCATAGAAATAATGCTCTCTCACTTCGGACACGATTTCTCTTTGAAGAGCATGGGCAAATATTTCCAGTATTTCATTTTGAATTGTGTCCGACATCTAGTTGTCTCTTCGCTGTAGCCACTCGCGGGATTTAGGCAAATCATATGTCCTCTCCATCATTAGCTTCCAAAGCACTCTATCTCGATTATCATGGCCTCTTAACGGAAGCCCTTCACTGCCGAGGAGTAAATATCAGTTCTAAGACCGTTCTGGCAGTTTGTTGCTCTTTCTCAACACTGTCCGACAGTACAGCATTAATTTGAGTGTTGCTGAGCGAAGCAGTCTTCTCTCTGATTCTGAATGTATGTCTGACATCTCGTGCTGGCTAAACTTTGAGGTTGCTTTACGCCAGTTACAAAAGCCTCTTACTGTGAATGAACTTGTCTTTCTATCGTGATGTCTTAATCCCTTCTCTACGGCTTTGCAGCAGGTGAAGCAAAGAACGGTGTCTCTCTCCGTGACATAGTGCAACCATTTCCACCTGTTAAACCAGCTTTTTTGAAATGACCGCTCGAAGGTCTCTGTTCCAATTCTCCTCCCAGGAAAACGCATGTCTGCTCGACAAGGCTCGTCAAATCCTCTCACACTCACCTTAGCTGGGCGGCCTGGCCTGGAACATGTAGCTGCTGAGCCTGCTGAGTCCTGCCAGTCTGTGTTTGCTAACGTTAGCTCTTGGGTGTTAGCAGCCGCTGACCCGCTAACTACACTGTCCACACTGCTAACATCCTCCTGGTGATCGTCAGTGGGGACAGTAGAAGTAGGCCTAGGTGCTGCTGCTTCAGGGGCATCTTCTAACTCGGTCGTCCTTGCTGTTTTCGCATTTTTAGAATTGAAAAAGTGTAAGGTTCGTTTTTGCGCCATGTTGTTAAATTAAGTTACCTCGTCCGACGGCGGTTTGCCAATCACTGCCTCGTGATTGGCCATTTGTATCAACATCAAAGTGACACCGCCGTGAACCTGTAGGTCTGTGATCACTAAAAAATAACAAACACATTTTGATTTTTAACATCTGTTTTCTTCCCGAAAGCAAAATTATTTATTATATTGTGGTGGACACGTATTGGGGACAGAATTCAACCCAGGAACTAAGGGTTAAGTCATGGTTGCCCTGGCAGGTTAACGCAGGGTTAAGTTATGGTTGTCCAGCCAGTTTTCTGGCTTTTCTTGCCACCTCCGCTCAGTCGAGCTGTGGGTTTTGTTTGTCTCGCTGATTTACCGTGGATTAAAGAAAGTTGCCTACACGGCTAAAGTGTGAACCTACGGTCTTCTCCGTTACTTCGGCTCTACACTGGTGACCCCGACGTCGGTTTTCGGATAAGTTTTCTGAAACCACACACATTATGGCTACGAACGCCGTTGCAATTAAACTGCCGGAGTTTTGGGAGTCTTCCGCGGCTACATGGTTCGCGCAGGCTGAGGCACAGTTCGCGCTCAGAGACATAACAGCAGACGAGACCAGGTACTACTACGTAGTGGCAGCGCTGGGGTGCGATACGGCTTCCAGGATAAGCGGTTTCATAACCAACCCACCGGCCGATGGTAAATACGCCGCACTTAAACATCTCCTCCTTGAAACTTTTGAACTGTCAGCAACGGAGAGAGCACGTCACCTCTTCGCAATTCAGGGCTTGGGAGATGGCAAACCATCGGAGCTAATGAGCAGGATGTTAAACCTACTGGGTCAAGAAAAGCCATGTTTCCTGTTTATGGAGCTGTTTCTGCGCAACATGCCGCCCCACGTCCAGACTGCGCTCGCTAACTCCACCATCACTGATCCCCGTGAGCTGGCAAAGGAGGCTGACCGATTCTTCGTCGCTACACAACGTTCCTCCCATGCCGGGGTGCTGGCTCCTACCTTCGCTGGCCCCCCGCCGACATCGCGGGCGTGGCCCGACGGTGGCGCCACAGCATCAGACCGCTACAAGCCCTCTGGACTCTGTATGTACCACGCTCGATTTGGTGCGAAAGCTAAACGGTGCCGTTCCCCCTGCAACTACAGGCCGACGGGAAACGAGAGGGCCAACACTCAGTAGTGGCCATGAGTGTTGGCGATACGAGCAGGCTACTCTTCATCCTCGACACCATCTCCGGTCGGCGATTTCTTTGTGACACGGGCGCGCAGAGAAGCGTGCTCCCTGCTACTGACGTCGACATCATGGGCGGGGAGCGGGGCCCCCAGTTGGCGACGGCTGACGGCAGCCCTATCCACACCTACGGCGTGCGGTCTGTAGAACTGTGTTTTGGTGGACAACGTTTCACGTGGGAGTTCGTCATGGCCAATGTAACGCTTCCCCTCCTCGGAGCTGATTTTTTGTGCGCTTACGGTTTGCTAGTGGACATTCAGAACAGCCGTCTGGTCGATGCCTTAACCTTCTCCTCCTTCGCATGTACGCGGAGGGAAGCGGCCTATGCAGGTCTAGCCAACTCTCTCTCAGAGGCAGACAAGTTCACCCGCCTCCTCGCTGAGTTCCCTGACCTCACCCAGCCTACCTTCTCTGCACCCACCGCTAAGCATGGGGTGGAGCATCACATTGCTACGAAGGGGCCCCCGGTCTACGCCAGAGCCAGGCGTCTCGACCCCGCCAAACTCGCCATTGCCAAGTCTGAGTTCGAGCACCTGGAACGCATGGGGATCATCCGCCGCTCTGACAGCCCGTGGGCGTCCCCACTCCACATCGTCGCTAAGCCTGATGGAGGTTGGCGCCCATGCGGGGACTACCGCCGACTAAATGACGCCACCACGCCTGACCGCTATCCTGTCCCGCATATCCAGGACTTTTCTGCAAACCTGTCTGGCAAATGCGTCTTCTCAAAAGTCGACCTGGTCCGTGGTTATCATCAAGTTCCCGTGCACCCCTCAGACATCCCCAAGACAGCGGTGACAACCCCATTCGGCCTATTTGAATTCCTACGAATGCCATTTGGACTCAAAAACGCGGCCCAGTCCTTTCAGCGGCTGATGGATTCAGTGCTCCGTGGCCTTGATTTCATCTTCGTCTATTTGGACGACATACTCATCGCCAGCGCCTCCGAGGAAGAACACCTGTCCCATCTTCATGCCCTCTTCACACGCCTCAGCCAGCATGGGCTGATCGTCAACCCGGCGAAGTGCCGGTTCGGGCTGACAGCCATTGATTTCCTCGGGCACCGCATCACTGGGGACGGGGCAGTCCCCCTGCCCTCAAAGGTGGAAGCGGTGGCGGCCTTTCCGCGCCCCCAAACAGCTCGTGCGCTCAGGGAGTTCATCGGGATGGTGACATTCTACCACCGCTTCATTCCTCGAGCCGCCTTTATCATCCGGCCACTGTACGAGGCGCTGAAAGGCATGTCCCCCAACCAGGCGGTCGACTGGACAGCAGAGCGGGACCGTGCGTTCACCGAGACTAAAGCTGCGCTCTCCCAGGCTACCCTGCTAGCGCATCCTTCACCTACAGCGCCTATTTCCATAACCACGGATGCATCGGACTATGCTGTTGGTGCGGTTCACGAACAGTGGGTGGGGGGGGCTTGGCAGCCTTTGGCCTTTTTCAGTCGCCAGCTTACACCCCGAGAGCGCAAGTATAGTACTTTTGACAGGGAACTCCTCGGTCTCTGGCTCGCCGTCCGGCATTTCCGTTTCCTGCTAGAGGGCCGCGAGTTTACTGCGTACGTGGACCACAAGCCCCTCACGTTTGCCATGTCCAAGACGGCCGAGCCATGGTCCGCTCGCCAGCAGCGACAACTCTCCTACATTTCGGAATTCACTACCGACATCCAGCACGTCGCTGGTAAGTCTAACCAGGTAGCTGACTGCCTGTCTAGGGCAGTGATTGGAGCGGTCCACCTAGGCCTTGACTATGCACAGATGGCTGCGGACCAGGCCACGGACCCGAGCATCCTCCGTCTCCGGGCCTCCGACACGGGGCTCCGCCTGCAGGACGTTCCTTTCAGCGACACAGGTGTCACCCTCCTGTGTGACGTCTCCACAGGACAGCCCAGGCCCATCGTCCCGCACAGCTGGAGACGCCCCGTATTTGAAGCTGTGCACGGCCTCTCTCATCCAGGCGGTAAGCCATCCGTGCGCCTGACCTCTGCTAAGTTTGTGTGGGAGGGACTTAAGAGAGACGTGAAAGCGTGGGCCGACTCGTGTGTTGCCTGTCAGCGGGCTAAGATACACCGCCACATTAAGGCGCCCCTGGAACGCTTCGCAGTGCCGGAGAGACGATTTGACCATGTCCACGTCGACCTGGTTGGTCCCCTACCCCCCTCCCATGGGTTCACCTACCTCTTCACTGTGGTGGACAGGACTACGCGCTGGCCTGAAGCTGTTCCCCTGGCATCCACGACGTCTGCTGATGTGGCCCGGGCTTTTATTGGGTCGTGGGTCTCACGTTTCGGTACGCCTTCCGACCTTTCATCTGACCGTGGGCCACAGTTTACCTCAGAGCTATGGAATGCTGTGGGTGAGGCTCTGGGCGTCAAGCTTCATCGCACTACCGCCTACCACCCTCAGGCGAACGGCCTATGTGAGCGCTTCCACCGGTCCATGAAGGCTGCGCTTCGGGCTACTCTCAAGGACTGCAACTGGGTTGACAAGCTCCCATGGGTCATGCTGGGCCTGCGGACCGCCCCGAAGGAAGACCTACAAGCCTCCTCTGCGGAGCTGGTGTACGGCACGCCGCTGCGAGTCCCAGGCGATTTCATGCCCAATGCAACGCGTCCCTGGTCAGCTGTGGACCAACGAGCCTCCTTGCTGGACGGGGTCAGAGCTTTCACACCCGTCCCTACCGCCCAACACGGCGCTCCGGTGTCCCAGGTGCCCCCAGGTCTGCAGTCAGCGGACTACGTGTTCATCCGTCACGACGCACACCGCCCCCCTCTGCAACCCCCTTATGACGGCCCCTTCCGCGTCCTGGAACGGGGAACTAAGCACCTGGTGGTGGATTTTGGGGGCACGGCCGAGCATGTTTCAGTGGACCGAGTTAAACCCGCACACCTGGACTTGACGCAGCCGTTGGAGTTAGCCCAACCTCCTCGTCGCGGTCGTCCCCCGGCTCCGCCTCCTCCCCCCGTGGAGGCCCGAGCTGCCTCTTCTGCTCCTCAGGCCGACCTCCACAGGCCCGCGTCAATGCCTCCCACAGACACTCCGGCCCCTGTTATCCGGAGCCGCCGCGGACGGCCTATCGTCCACCCGCGCCTGCCTGACTTCGATTACTAGGGCGAATTCTGGGGGGGCTCATGTGGTGGACACGTATTGGGGACAGAATTCAACCCAGGAACTAAGGGTTAAGTCATGGTTGCCCTGGCAGGTTAACGCAGGGTTAAGTTATGGTTGTCCAGCCAGTTTTCTGGCTTTTCTTGCCACCTCCGCTCAGTCGAGCTGTGGGTTTTGTTTGTCTCGCTGATTTACCGTGGATTAAAGAAAGTTGCCTACACGGCTAAAGTGTGAACCTACGGTCTTCTCCGTTACTTCGGCTCTACAATATCGTCTTAATATATATACTTAAAAAAAATTGCAGGCAGCAGTAGGGGCGCTCCTCCTGCCTGCTGCTGCTCCTCCCTGCAGTTTAGGGGTGCTGCACCCGACTTCCCGCGCCCCTGGCCACAACGAACATTATTCACTTTCTGACAGCGTGATACCGTCAGCGATGCGTGATTTTTTTTCGTACCCGTTTTCCCGGAACTCTGCCTCTGATTGGCTAGTACTCGTTGCCTCCGTTGGTTAGGTTGGTTAGGTTAGGGTTAGGGTGGGGTTAGGGATAGGGTTCGCCAATCAGAGATAGAGTAGAGGCGGGTTTTCCCGGAATTCAGGTGGCCAATCAAAGGCAGAGTTCCCGGAAAACGGCTACGAAAAAACATCACGCGTCAGCGATACACATGCCATTCTTAAAGCGACAGTAGCATAAATGTCAATATAACAGAAATACGGACTTGAATCGTGGTTTCTGAGTTTATAATGATTTAAATGAATTTCTTCACATTCTATACTAATACTCCTTTACCACCGGGTTACACCTGACATAAGAACACTTGGGCGACGTGATCGCAAGTGGACAGCGAGACACATTGCCGTTTACACCTGTCTATCGTTTGTCTCCAAATGCGTCCTGCTGACCACTTGGGATCAGATTTCGTTACTCCGAAGAACTTATCAGTGATGCGTCAGGACGCATTAGCGTTTACACTACAAAAGATATGTGGTCAAATGCATCCCAGACCACCTCGGCAAGTGGATTGAGTAACTGGTTCACATAACGTTTTGGTGGTCGTTTACACTTGTATTTAGCGCTGTCCACTTGTGTTCCGATCGCAAAAAAAGCATTTTAAAACCAAGTGTAAACGGGGTCAGTGTCTAAGCTGAACCATGATTTGCTCCCTGAATGTTTCGTTTCCCTTCCCAAATCATGGGAAGGGAAACGAAACATTCAGGGAGCGTTTCGCAGTTAATTGCCTGTTGCTGTTCATACTTGCACAGCTGATCATATTTGCATATAAACTGGAGTCCTCTTGAGCAAGACTTGGTATTACTACCAGTTGTCCCTCCCATTAATAACGGGATTGAGTGTGAACGTGCAGTAAAACGGGGAGCCACAACCGTAGTTATATGTAGTGTGAACAGGGCCATACAGAGATCTAGGGCCTCTACAGATGCGCTGAATAGAGCTGGCGAACACTATGGCGGTGTAACTCCGGTTAGAGAATCACTGAGGGGAACCTTAAGTTTGAGGATTTTTTTTATTGTCCTTAATAGTTGAATAAACCGATTATTTATTTATACTGACAATTTACCTGATCCGTCAGTGGCCGCCATCTTGTCGCTCAGTGACGGGAGCGTGCATGCAGTTGGTCTACACTCGTGCGCAGCTCTGCGGGAATAAAGGGGTGCGTATCGATGCAACACTCACTTCCTCCCTTGTGTCCTAGAAAAGGTTTCCCACTCATATATATATATATATATATATATATATATATATATATATATATATATATTTTTTTTTTTTTTTAAATAGCCATTGTTGTTGGTTTATACAAAATAACTCAAGCTAGTTTAATGTATTTAAACATAAAATGATCAATTTAGGGCGGCACAGTGGTGCAGTGATTAGCGCGGTCGCCTCACAGCAAGAAAGTCCGGGGTTCGAACCCTGGGGTTGTCCAACCTTGGGGTTCATCCTAGGTCGTCCTCTGTGTGGAGTTTGAATGTTCTCTCCGTGTCTGCATGGGTTTCCTCCGTGTAAATAACCTTGTAGCGTTATGTTTGTACTGACCTGCATTCCATACTTACAGAGTAGTCACATGATCATACCGCCTAGTGGCGGCATTATTGTTGTGGTGCAGACGCAAGGCGCGTCTCCGCCTGAGTCTACCGGCTGGGTTCAATAAGCGCGCTCGTTGAGAGCGCAGCTACGCACCAGAGGCTCATCGGTGATCAGCGCACCTGAAGCCAATCTGCAGCCAGCTATAAGAGAGGACGCTGACGTGCAGTCGTTGCCAGATTGTGCCATCTAGTACGGTAGTTATCCAGTAGATAGCGAGACTCTTTGGCTGTGTTTCCTCCTGCAATTCCTATGTCGTGATTCCTGAGTCTAATTCTGTGTCTCTCTCCCCCCGTCCTCCCAGAACCCCGGTGCCGGTGCTTCTCGGGCTCCGTCTTCCTCGCGTCCCTTGTATTCCTCGGACCCCTCACTTGTGCTCCCACGCTGCCTCCCGCAGAACCCCTACTCCTGGACTTGCGCTTCACCAGCACGCACACGCACAAACACCCTCCAGTCATTTACATTCCTGCACACACGCACCACACTCGCCCTGCACACAAACAGTCTTTTACACACCCCACATCCAGGACTCTAGTTGCACCAATGTAACGGGGGCAGTCCTATGCTGTTCTTTGCTGGTCAGCCTGCTGCACGCCCGTCACTTCCATCATCAGCTCTGCGTTGTGTTCTATTTTCGGTGGGGTCCCAGATGTTGTGGGGGGCCCTCAGTCTCTCATCATCATGATCAAGGAAGGAGGGGGGACACACAGGACTCTATTTGGCTCACCTTGCCATTTATTTTGGTTTCAAACCCTTCGACAAACGTCCAGTCCTCCAGCGGGAGCGGTGTTTCTTACGGACGTGGGGGTCGAAGTTCAACCACTGCCCGGACTTCACTCGTGTGCGTTAGGAGAAACCGTCCACGGGACTCCGATGTAAGAAAGGATAAACAAGTATTTTATCCCACAGCTTGCAGTATCTTCTTACAGGGATACTCAAGGTTACGTTCTCCTCAACCAGCAAAACTGTCCTACGGTAAGAAACACGCGTCGCTCGGCTCGATCGCTGCTTGAGACTCCTCCCACAAAACAAAAATGGCCTCTCCCGCGTTCCGTCTTCCGTGTACCCATAAGACCTCTCTCTTAAAGCGACAGTACACGTATATGACGGTCGTTGTAAAACGCAAAAGTAAGTAATGACATAAAATAAAATGTAAACACAAATAACAGCACACAGGATTTGGTGATATTTCATACTCAAACAAAATAAAATAAAAACATTAATTTTAACCTGGTTACATTCACCCCTCCTGAAATTCACCAACATCCTGACAGCAGGATAAAAAGAGAAAGAGGAAAGGAAAAGCCCATCACTGACTACTGGCACAAGTGAAAAGAAGGACCTAGTCCTCCAGTCAACTTAGGAGCTACCTCGGTTACGAGGTCCAGAAAAAAATGAGGTTGATCAAGTCTCAGAATTCCCTTAGATCAATGTGACGCCTGATACGCCACACCATGCACTTGGCCCAAAACAACCCTGTCTGATAGACACCTAATAACTCACATTAAACTAGTTTGAATGACTCCAACCTCCATCAAAGTTCAAACCCTCACACTCCGTAGAAATGGCATCTGAGCCATAGATTCTATTAACCTGTTCACTGACCTCACCACCCTCCCTGTGCGTGTCCTAACCCGACCATCGCTCTCTACTTGTGTGCGTGAGACAGTGCGAGCTGCAACATCTGTATCGAGTGAGGGTGGTGCCCCTGTGTGCGAATCAGTGTGAGATATAACACCTATATCGAGTGAGTGTGATGCCTCTATGTGTGGTGCATGTGTGTTGTGTGGTGCGTGTGTGTTGGGTGGAGACTGAGCAGTGGCCCCCACAGGACTGACTACCAGACTAAACGGAATGAACTCTTCCGCTTCTGCCCACTCAGATCTAGGTGAGTCTCCAAGTGATGAGACTGCTAGCCCCACTGCATCCCCTGAGACCGTCAGGCCATCTGCACTGTCCTCCTCATCGGACCCTGCGCAGTCAAGCAACTGACTGGTTGTACTGGACTCCTCACCCTGATCTAACTCAGGAAGGGGCAAGAAGTTGACCTCCAACAAACGGTTCCTGTGCACCACCCTGGTGTGCCCCTCTGCATCCTGAATCTTGTAGACGTGGATATTGGGGTTGACACCGACAACTGTGTACACTCCGTTCTCCCATTTGTCAGCCAACTTTCTCTTCCCTCGCTCACTCTGGTTCGCAACCAAAACACGATCCCCGACAGACAGGACAGTGCCCTTGGCATGTCTGTTGTACTGTCGCGCCTGATGCTGCTGCTCAGCCGTGGAGTGCTTCTGAGCGATCTCCATTGCACTCCTTAGACAGGAAAGCAGAGACTGAGCATAAGAGTCATAATCAACAACGTGAGGGTCATGCAAAACCTGCCTTAACATAACATCCACCGGCAGTCTTGGGACACGCCCATACATCAGGAAGAAAGGCGCGTAACCCGTGGTCTCGTGAACAGTGGCATTGTACGCGAGCGTGAGAGAATGGATCTGCTGAGGCCACTGTTGCTTCTGCTGAAGCGGAAGGGAACGGAGCATATTCCCCATCGTGCGATTAAACCGCTCTGTCCCGCCATTACCCATAGGATGGTAGGCCGTCGTGTGGGACTTCGCTACACCCGCCAACCTGAGAAGCTCTGCAATCAGGTTGCTCTCAAAGTTTGTGCCCTGGTCAGAATGTATTCTCTCCGGAAACCCGTAAACACAGAATACATGATCCCAGAGTTTCTTGGCGACCTGCTTCGCTGTCTGATTGGTGCAGGGGAACGCGTGAGCAAGCTTAGTGAAGTGGTCAGTAACCACTAGGACATCGACCGACCGCTGCTTACTGTCCTCAGCGGACCAGAAATCCATACACACAAGCTGCATCGGTGCGGAGGTTTTAATGCTCTCCAGGGGCGCGCAAGCAGCTGGCTCTGGGGTCTTCCCAAACACACATCTCCGACAGCATCTGACATATGCTCTGATATCCCTCTCCATGTCAGGCCAATAAAAACGCTGCCTTGCAAGAGAGAGAGTACGGTCCTGGCCCTGATGACCAGCGTGATCGTGGATGCCAGACAGTGCCTTGTCTTTCAGACTCAGAGGTAAAACATACTGAGACCGCCTCTGCTTGGACACTGGGTCCTTTGTCACCCTGTACAAGACACCATCATTGACTTCCAACTTCTCCCACTGTTTCAGCAGCCTGAGGACCTTCTGGTCAGCACCATGCCTCTCACGTCTCGATGGCCGCTTCCGAACAGCGACAAAGGGCAACACCTTGGAGATGCAGGGGTCCTGCTCCTGACTCAACCTGAGCTCCTCGGTGGATAACATTGGCAGTGTATCCTGACCACCCGACAGATGCTGAACGTGCTGGACCAAACTGAGTGCTGTGAATACTGATGCATCAGGCCAGTCACATTTGGCTTGACAAAAAGCCCTGACCTCAGCTGCATCACCAGCAAACCCAGATCGCGCACTACTCACTGTTTGGGACTGGCAACTGAGTCTGAAAACATCCTGCACAGAGTCCCCCTCAACCCCGTCGGCTTCCTGAACAAGGGCCGGGTAGGGCTCCCTAAGTAGCCTCTGACTGACGGGCTTGGAAAAAGGGTCGCGACTCAAGGCATCCGCCACCACGTTTTTCTTCCCTGGCAGGTGTTTGAGATCGAAAGTATAAGACGCCAACTTAGACACCCAGCGGATCTCACACGCGTCAAGCTTCGGCTTCGTTAGGAGATAAGTCAGCGGATTATTATCTGTCCAAACGGTGAAGCTTTGACCCTTCAGCCAGTGGCTGAACTTTTCACAAACACTCCACTTCAGCGCCATGAACTCCAGTCTATGAGCTGGATACTTCCGCTGTGAGGCACTGAGGGACTTGCTTGCAAAACCAACAGGTCTGGCCTTGGACTCTCCTCGGGGCACTTGAGACAGCACCGCGCCGAGTCCGTCCAAAGACGCATCGACCGACAAAATGAAAGGCACCTCAAAGTCTGGATGGGCAAGCACCACACACTCCAGTAACATCGTCTTCAACAGATCAAATGCTTCCCCACATTCCACCGTCCAGTCTGCGGAGGTAAGCTTACGGAAGCTGCCATGGGGCTTCTTATCCTTAGCTGACCTCCCCCTCCTCTTTTGTCCAGCTGTAAGGGCGAACAGGGGCTTAGCCACGGAGGAGCAGTTCGGGAGGAAATGCTGGTAGTAAAATACCATACCAAGGAAAGATTTGATCCTACGAACAGAAGGCGTGCACCCATCACCTTCCATGAGATCCTGCACTGTCATGTTGGAGATTACCTCTACTTTGGAGGGATCGACAGACACACCTCCGCCATCAACCACGTGGCCCAAAAACCGCACCCGCTTCTGCAGCAGATGACACTTTTTCGGAGCCAGTTTCAAGTTGTTCTCCCTCAACCTCTGAAACACAGTGCGGAGCCTCGACAGAGCCTCAACCTCTGACGGCGCGAAGACAAGAAGATCATCAAGATAGCACAAAAGCTTCGTGAAGTTCAGATCCCCAAAGATCCCAATCATCATTCTCATGAAGGCTGCAGGGCTATTACAAAGGCCCTGTGGCATGCGATTGTATTCATGCAACCCAAGGGGAGTCGTGAAAGCAGTGTATTTCTTGTCATCTTCATGCATTGGGATGTTGAAGAAGCCAGAGGTGAGGTCCATCGTACTAAAGAGGCAGTTACCACCCAGCGCGGCAAGACAGTCCGACTGGTGTGGCAAGGGATGAGCGTCTTTCAAGGTCCGAGCATTCAGCCATCTGAAATCAGTGCAGATCCGAAGCCCGCCATCCTTCTTCCACACCATAACCAGCGGTGAAGCGTATGCGCTCGAGGACTTCCGGATAATCCCTTTCTCCTCCATATCAGTGAGAACCTGTCTCAACTTCTGATAGTGGGCTGGGGGAACCCTCCTGTAGGGCAAGCGAAAGGGGCGCTCATCCACCAGATGGATGCGATGTGTGTATCCTGTGACCTCGCCACAGTCCAGAGAGTCCCTGGAGAAGATGTCATGGTACTCGGTGAGCAGCTGAGTGAGCTGTGACTTGCATGCCTCACTAACCTGACAGGAGCTGAGGTCAATGTCACTGAGTCCGAGCTCTGACAAACTCCTAGCCGGCTGGACAGGCGGACAGGCACTATCTGTGGCGTTGGACTCATGCCTCCCTGCAACTGATTGCAGTCCCTGGAAAACATTAAAGTCCTCAATCGGCAAGCATGGAAACACATCAGCCAACTTGCAGTTCCTTTTCAGCGTGATGGCTTTGTCAGATGGATTGACAACAGTCATGGGTACCCACCTATCACCCCAGAGCGGTGTGACAAGTCGACCTACGAGTACACTGCGTGGCATGGCCTTGGAGTCTGTTGGCTCCACAACAACAGTGCTTCCAGCTGACATAGGCACCTTAGCAGGAAGTCTGCCCCAGACTAAGTGCTCGTGCCTCGGTAAGAGTGTCACGGCCTGGGTGAGCTTAACAGTACCTATCTTCTCAGGAACTGCACCACCCCTCCAGCGCTCTACATTCGTGAACATGGACAAGAACTGTTCAACGTCAGGACTAGACGGATGTTCCTGTCCAGACGCGATGTCCCAGTACTCAGTACCACTCTTGAGTACATGGGCCACATGTTTAATGACGTTTGTGCCGACTATCAGATCATCATGCTGACCGGGCACGACCAGAGTGGGTATGACAAAGGAAACACCATAAAGCTGCATGTTGAGGTCATAAAAACCATCAGACCTAGTCTCCAGACCACCGCAGCCAATCAAGACAATGTTCTCTTCAGGCTGCTGCTTCTCAGGTAAAACACCCCCAGAGCGGAGCTTCTCTACTGCATTTTCACTGATACTGCATGACATAGAGCCAGTATCCAACATGCCATTAAGCTGCACACTCTGGTTGACAAGAACAGGAGCATAGAACAAGTCACTGAAAGCCTGAATCCTCTGTGTCGCCTGAATGACCATACGTGAACCCTGAGGTGCTTTGGCACACTTGTCTTCATACAAGTGAGCCAGGTCGGAGACATCAGTGAGGGATACATCTACTTTACCCACACCATCCCTCTCTAGGTGTGGGTTTAGTAGTTTAACGGACGAGACTGACGACCAGCTCTTCCACCAGGCTGAGAACGGAGCTGGTTGGGCGGCTGAGGGTGAGGACAGTCCCTCTTCCAATGACCAGGAGACAAACAGTTTATACATCGGTTCTCCCGGCTGCAGTGGGAAAATGTGGAGTGATCCGGAGACTTACAAATCCTGCACAACCTCTGTGGTGCGTCTGGCACCCGCCCTACGGCGTTAGCTGGCGGTTGAGTCAGCGTCGGTGTCTGGACTGCAGCGCTAACTGGAACCTGAGTCTGCATTGTGACCAAACGGTCTAGCAAGCTCACCAAACTCCTCATATAGTCATTACCGCCAGAGACAGGTGCGGGAGACGGTGCGGGAGACGGTGTAGGAGACCTTGCAAAAAATGGTATAGGAGATGACGCATGAGCCGGGACGGGAGATGGCACCACCGGCACGGTCGTGTTCAAGTCGGGAGCCATGTCGACTACAGGGACATGAACCTGTGAATGGAACCTATGCTCTACCGCGCCTGCTTCACGTTGTCCACCTGCAGCAACACGGGACTTCCTCTCCAGCATGTGCTCATCAAGCCTCTCCTGGATCTCGCTAGCAGACCATTTCCCTGCGGACTTGAACTTAAAAACATTGGCAAGAGACTGATCTGGACAGTGTTTGATAAACATCATGCTTACCTCGTGGCTTGGCTCTTCAATACTACGGCCCTGCCACTTCAAGCATTCGTCAGCCACCTCCACTGTCTTATTAAGCCTAATCCAATACTCCATAGCGTCCTCACCTGGCTTGGGCAGCGTACTGTAAAAGTCCGCCAGGGGCATGCTCGAGTATGTGAAGTCACTAAAGTGTTGCTTCAGTACATCAAAAATAATGTGGGGGTTCGCTATGTGGTCGACAGATGTGTTGCGCAGCTTTATCCTCACCACGTCCCTTGCTTTCCCCATAAGCTTAGCTAGAATCTCATGTGACTGCTCACTAACTGGAATGGCTCGCTTCCTCAAATACAAAGTCATAAGGCTCTCCCACTCATGAACTGTAAACTTATCAGAGCTATCGCCCCTGAAAATAGGAGGCTCCCTAGCATCTGTCTGCATTACTACTCTAACAGTAGGCACTGTCTCCGAACACTGTTCAGCAGACCTAGCACTGTCTGTGTGTGTGTTTCTAAGCATTTGTGTTTCCTGCAGCTTAGCAGTGATTGACTCTCCTATCTTCTCTGCTAACTGAGTAATGAGCATTGCTAACTCACCCACTGGCTGCTCGCTGTTACCTAGCACAGCCCCGTCGCTGATACCTGGCCTGGCCCGTTCTACGTAGCGTGTGGAGGTGAACTGAGGAGTGCCAAATGTGGTCGGGTCTCTAGGTCCTGGTGCTCTGGTGTCTGGTTCCCCGCCCTCTAAGAGCTGCCCGAAACTCCTACCTACACCTAGCCGTAAACCCCCACCCACATCTAACTGGTACCCCCTCTCCATAGCACACTGGCGATCCAAAAGATCCTGATCAGCAATGTTACCCCCACCTACGTACGAACCACCCTCTGCCATGTTCCTACCTCTAACACTCAGATAAAATAAAAAATAAAATAAAAAAGTGAAAAGCTCAATTCATTTAAATAATTGAATCTAGAAATCACTAAGCGATTGAAACAATCACACACAATCAACAAATTCACCAATAGATTAATCACATATGCACATATCCAGTAGTTTACATCAATAGATTATTCACACGAGTCCTTCAATCACATCAACATTAACCATTTTACCTTTTTTTTTTCGTGTGTTTTTCTTCCTTCAGTATATACAAATGTCCTGTTCACAAGCCCGGTCCATGGTAACCACAGCTATGACTGTCCAGTGTCCACACAGCTCAACTCCAGTCCACTGTAACATGAGCGTACAGTCTATAGAAATACCTGAGGACGTCTGGGGCTTGATGACGACAGCAGCCTCCCGCGGCGAGCAACTGATGTCACTCTCAGGATCCAGGAGGGTCACGGCACCAATGTAACGGGGGCAGTCCTATGCTGTTCTTTGCTGGTCAGCCTGCTGCACGCCCGTCACTTCCATCATCAGCTCTGCGTTGTGTTCTATTTTCGGTGGGGTCCCAGATGTTGTGGGGGGCCCTCAGTCTCTCATCATCATCATCATCATCATCATGATCAAGGAAGGAGGGGGGACACACAGGACTCTATTTGGCCCACCTTGCCATTTATTTTGGTTTCAAACCCTTCGACAAACGTCCAGTCCTCCAGCGGGAGCGGTGTTTCTTACGGACGTGGGGGTCGAAGTTCAACCACTGCCCGGACTTCACTCGTGTGCGTTAGGAGAAACCGTCCACGGGACTCCGATGTAAGAAAGGATAAACAAGTATTTTATCCCACAGCTTGCAGTATCTTCTTACAGGGATACTCAAGGTTACGTTCTCCTCAACCAGCAAAACTGTCCTACGGTAAGAAACACGCGTCGCTCGGCTCGATCGCTGCTTGAGACTCCTCCCACAAAACAAAAATGGCCTCTCCCGCGTTCCGTCTTCCGTGTACCCATAAGACCTCTCTCTTAAAGCGACAGTACACGTATATGACGGTCGTTGTAAAACACATAAAAGTAAATAATGACATAAAATAAAATGTAGTAAACACAAATAACAGCACACAGACAGGATTTGGTGATATTTCATACTCAAACAAAATAAAATAAAAACATTAATTTTAACCTGGTTACACACCATACACATCCCGCATTTCCCTTCCCTGAATAAGAATAAACGTGCTTACGGGCTTGACCCTGCCGGACCCCTGTGTAACGACCCTCACTTGTGCAGTTGTTCGTGATAGAGATTCAGACCAGGGGTTCCTAACAGTGGCGTTTATTGCCTGCATTCACAAATAAAACAACAATCCATGAGATTTCTGCTGCAACGCGACTGCATACAAGTCTCCAGCGGAGATGGTCTAGCTCTCTCGTGCATGAGCTAGCAAACAATGTTTCTCCTGGCTAACCTCATGCGTTACATAGCATACTAAACTTACAGGGAAATCAAAATGCACACAGATTAATCTTCGTGTAAACAAAAGTACAAACCAAACAAAAGGACAGACAGCACTGGCATAGCGCACTGAGTGATCGTATAGTTTTAACATAGAGACTGACTCTTGCAATATTCATAACCAAGTTCTTACACATTTACATTATACATAAACCACGTACCTGCATTCACAAAACAATCCATGAGATTTCTGCTGCAACGCGACTGCATACAAGTCTAAAATAGCATAAAAACCAAAATAAGAACAATGCTCTCCATAACGCACAGCGCAGCGTGGTTGCCGCCAAAATTATACTTTAACTCGGTTAAAACACTTACAAATCACTTTCTATCGTTACTTTTCGAGAGCATTAGTTAGTACAACTTATATACATTTATATCCAACCCATAGTTTGCAAAGAAAAACATGTTCATTTATTAAAATATCAAATTATTCACGGAGCGCTCCCAAAGCCTGCTTACCTCCAGCGGAGATGGTCTAGCTCTAAGGTACGGATAGCGCAAATGCCCAAAATGTGTCAAAGTGAAAGTAAATAGACAAACAGTCGCGCAGTCTCATATTTAACCTTAGTGAATGCGGTACAACATCTGGGGGTTTACACAAACCATCAAAAAGCATTGGATTACAATAACATGTTAAAATACAAATTTTGGGAGAATTCACTTTATCTGAGTGAGGTCATTTTCAATTCTGTTACACCTGCACTGGTTCCTTTCCGACGTGCAACAATTATACACACAGCTACATACCTGTACAGCTTGGAAGGTACTTGGTGTGTCATCAGGACAGGAAGGAAGAGAAGGAGACTTGGTGGTGGGATGCGAAAGTACAGCAAAGTATACAGAGGAAGAGGTTGGCAAAGAAGAAGTGAGATAGTCAGAGAGATAAAGAAAGTAGACAGGAATACAAGGAGAGGCAGCGTAAAGTGAAGAGAGAGGTGGCGAGGGCAAAGGAAAAGGCATTTGGTGAGTTGTATGAGAGGTTAGACACTAAGGAAAGAGAAAAGGACTTGTACCGATTGGCTAGCCAGAGGGACCGAGCTGGATGTGCAGCAGTTTAGGGCCATCAAGGATAGAGATGGAAATGTGCTGACAAGTGAGGAGAGTGTGCTGAGAAGGTGGAAGGAGTACTTTGAGGGGCTGATGAATGAAGAAAATTAGAAAGAGAGAGAAGGTTGGATGAAGTGGGGAGAGTGAATCAGGAAGTGCAGTGGATTAGCAAGGAAGAAATGAGGGCAGCTATGAAGAGGATGAAGAGTGGAAAGGCAGTTGGTCCTGATGACTATACCTGTGGAGGCATGGAGATGTTTAGGACAGATGGCTGTGGAGTTTTTAACTAGATTAACACAATCTTGGAAAGTGAGAGGATGCCTGAGGAGTGGAGAAGAAGCATACTGGTACCGATTTTCAAGAGCAAGGGCGATGTGCAGAACTGTAGCAACTCCAGAGGTATAAAGTTGATCAGCCACAGCATGACGATATGGATTTTATGGCTTCTTGGATCTCAAGAAGTGAAATTGGTCTGCCAAGGCTGCTGGAAAGCGTTTTATCTAGTACAGGGTAACATATATTGTCAAGAGGATTGTTGTGGTCCCAAATATCTGGGGGACATTCAGAAGAGTAAAGACCAGAACAGAAGTTTAGAAAAGTATTGTTCATGTCTCTTATGTCTGAAAGAACACCAGTGGATGATTTTATTTTAGTGATTCGTCTAGAAGCTGTAGCTAAACGAGCTTGGTATGCAAGAAATTTAATCATTGTCCCCTGACTCAAAAATACATTGTCTAGATTTGAGCCGGAGTAATTCAGCCTTACTGGTTGATAACATATCAAACTCAACCTGGAGGTGAAGGTGTCTATTATACAGAGCAGGGGTTGGCGCTGTTGCATACTGATTGTCTAATTGTAAAATTTCATCAGAGATCTCAGACAGTTTGATTGCTTCTGACTTTTTGGCGTGTGAAATATAAGAGACCCTGTAGACAGGCTTTAAATGCTTCCCACACGGTGGACTGAGAGACATCGGGGGTTTTATTAATTTAAAAAAAGAATCCAATTTGAGAGGTAAGAAACTCCTTAAAAGTATTATCGGACAGCATTGAGGAATTAAAGCGCCGCTGCCTTGAGGGAGCATAGCTTCTGGAAAAGTTGATCTCCATAGAGGTAGGGGCGTGGTCCGATATAACAATACTGTGGTACTTGCATGACTTAACCTTTGACAAAAGTCTATCATCCACAAGAAAAAAATCTATCTGCGAGTATGTCTGGTGTGGGTGGGAAAAGAATGAGTATGCTTTGGTTGTTGGGAAGATGGGCCTCCAGGGGTCAGATAAGCCCAGCTGCTCAGCATGGGAAGCCATAACCTTAGCAGAGCCAGAAAGGACTGTGTGTTTAGTAGATGACCTATCAAGAATAGTGTCTAGGACCATGTTAAAATCCCCCCCTATAATTACAAAAACTGTTGTCTGGACCTGGTAATGTAGAAAAGAATTTGGAAATAAATTGACTGTCGTCCCAATTAGGTGCATATACGCAGGCAAGGGCTACAAGAGTGTTTTGGATGAGACCTGATAGAGTAGTTCAAAAGCAATGTTTTTCCGAATTAACATTGCAGCACCCCTGGCTCTACCATTAAACTTGGAGTGGAATAAATGCTCAACCCATCCCCTTTGGAGCCTTGGGGCCTCTGAGGTGCACAGGTGTGTCTCTTGCAGAAAAGCTATGTCAGCCTTCAAATGTTGTAAGTGGGACATTATTCTGTTTAATTTAGTGACCTTGTTTAAACCCTTGACATTCCAGGAGACAAAGTGTATACTACCCTGAGTAATGTTTAAATTAGCCATTTTGGATGTGGAGGAAGTAATGTTCAGTATATTGTTGTTACAACCAACGCCATAGAGTAGCTACACACACATGTGAGGAAAAAGCGAAAAAAAAGAGTAAATAAGAATTTAAAAAAAAACTCTGCCCCCAGTCCCTCCCATCCACCCACCCCAGGTGCCTTCTCAGTTAAGGAACCTTGAACCCAAAACCCCATCACCACAAATGCTTGTGCACGTAAAACAATTGTTCTGTCATGAAACTATCATAGTAACTCCACTGAACAATTGAAAAAAGTAGCTTGAATTTAAATGTAAACCCTCATAGCACCAGTCAATCATATTCTCAAGTGAGAGAAAAATATATATAGTTAACGACATACCTCTAAACACAATCTGAATAAAACAAAAGCAGCCAACTTTGTAAGCAGTAAGTACTGAAAATTAAGCGTAAAGTAAATGAAAAACAAATTAAAAAAATTACAAGCTGCTACAAAATATGGCGTGGGCCACATCAACAGAAGCCCACCACTTCTAAAATGGCAAGACACAAAGCAAATCACATAGTACGTCGTGTTCTCCAATGAGAAGAAGAATGTTCTATGTGGCCAACAAACTAAATAAAGGCTGCCACTGACTAAATAGGATTAAAAAAAAGTGCTACTACAGATTAACATGAGCATCCCAAAATTATATAATTAGATTGATGATCTTGTTTTCCTATTAGAGGATCTTGTTTTCCTATTAACACCTTTACACTGCGTACTAAACCATCACTCTCTTCAGTGGTTTCAACCACGCGTCCTAGATGCCGCTGGTTTCTAGGAAGGGAGTCTTCCTTAATGATGACTTCCAGGTAAACATTTTCCCACCTGAATGGCTTCCCCCTTGTATGAATCCTTATGTGTCTTTTTTTAGGGAGAATGATAGGGTGTTTAAATTCAAGACAGAGATAACTGCTTCAGTCTTCCACCGACATGAAGAATATCTCTGTCCAAAATAGGATCGAGGTGAAATAGAGGACTTGAGCTTGGAAGTCTGTCTCCTCTTTGAAGTGTCTTCATCCCTTGAGAGAAGGCTTCTTGCATAAACTTTATTACCACCTCAGCAGCTCTCGCACGTTCTTCAACCGTCAAGTTCACTGCAATGTTCTTGCTCAGACTTCAGCCTCTTGATCCTCGCAACCGCCTTAACTAGTCTTGTCCAGGAAGAAAACCGACGGCTGAGGATGTTTGGCTGGGAAGGTTTATGTTTGGTTGCAAACACCTGAATAGCCTTGACTTCAGGATCGCCAACAAGCAGCTCATTTGAGAGGTGAGGCTTTGGGTATATTTCTTGTTCCCACAGGAACTTAGGTCCTGATAGCCAGTTTGTTGCAGAGATGTCTGATGCAGGGAGACCTCTGGAGGCGTGGTCAGCTGGGGTTTTCTGCTGTGTCGATGTGGTACCACTGGTTGGGATCTGTATTTGCTCTTATCAGTTGCACAATATTTGCAACAAAGACATGAAATCTTCATGCTTCATTGTTGATATACGCCAGGACAACCTGAGAGTCTGTCCAGAAGAACTCTTCATCAATCTGCATTTCAAGTTCATTTTTCAGCATGACACTTAATCTTGCGGAGACCACGGCTGCTGAAAGTTCCAGTCTTGGAATGCCTGTGAGCTTTGTCGGTGCAACTCTTGCTTTGGCCATCACAAGACAGCAGTGGACTTCACCCCTTTCATTTTTCAATCTGAGATAGGAACATGTCCCATATCCCACATTACTAGCATCCGAGAAGTGGTGCAGTTCTGTATTGACAGTTTTGCCGAAGTCTTGTGGGCGGTAGCATCTCGGTGTTGAGACTTCCTTCAGCTTCTGAAGACCATTCTTCCATTCATCCCACCGTGGGTTTAAGTCCTCAGGAAGTGGATCATCCCATCCGATACCTTTACGGCACAGCTCCTGAAGGATGCACTTTCTGCTTAGGGTGAATGGAGCGACAAACCACAGTGGATCGTACAAGGAAGCGATAACTGACAATATACCACGGCGTGTTAAGGGCCTATCCAGTAAGTCGACTTTGAAGCTGAAGGTGTCATGTTCTAGTGACCACTGGATACCGAGTGCACATTCTGCTGGTGTAGCGTTCAGGCCAAGATTGAGAGGTTCAGTTGTTACTGCTCTTTCTGATGGGTCCACGGAGTTCAGGACTTCTCTTTCATTCGAGTTGAATTTATGAAGGCGTAGACCTCCTCTTTTACACAACTCTTGTGCCTCAACGACCAGCTTCTTGGCCTCTTCTATTGAGGGGACGCTGGTTAGACCATCATCCACGTAGAAATTCTTCTCAATAAAGGCTGATGCTGTTGGATAGTTCTCTTTGTGTTGTCGAGCTAGGTACTTCAGGCCAAAGTTGGCACATCCGGGGGACGAAGCAGCGCCAAAAAGGTGGACAGCCACCTGATACTCTTGTGGTTCTCCTTCCAGATCTCCGATCTCCCACCAGAGGAACCTTGGGTAGTTCCGTAATTCAGGAGATACAGAGATTTGGTGGAACATCTTCTTGATGTCGCAGATCACAGCTACAGCTTCTTTCCTGAAATGACAGAGCACTCCCAACAGGGAGTTGATCAGGTCAGGGCCTGTCAGCAGCATGTCATTTAAAGAGACACCGTGGAACTGCGCTGAACAATCAAACACAACACTTATCTTTTCTGGCTTCTTGAGGTGGTACACCCCATGGTAGGGTATGTACCAAACAGTCTGCCCTTCAGGTGTTTTAGGGGCTGGCTCCGCATCACTTTTGATCATCATGTCCTCCATGAAGGCAGTGTACTGGGCATGATACTGTTTGTTGGCCTTCAACCTTTTCTTTAAGTATTGCAGTCGGACTGTAGCCAGTCTTTTCTTGTTTGGTAGTGAAGGTGGACTGTTGCTCTTGAAAGGGAGAGGCATTTCATAGTGTCCGTCTTCCCTCTGACTGATGTTGTCGCTAAGAAGCTGTACAAAGCGGACGTCATCTTGGGATACATACTTGTCCTTGTCTTCGTATCTCCTTTCATTGAAGTCTGATTCCAAGAGCTTCAGTACATCAGTGGTAGATAGAGCTGGTATTTCCCTCACTGCAATGCGATGCACAAAACTCTGGTTTCCCTGTCGATCCAAATGTGGGTTGGATGAGCCGACTATACTCCATCCGAGTTCAGTTCTTTGCGCAAAGGGATCGGTATCACTTCCTGTGATGACATCAAGGGGGGCTAACGCTAACGGGCAGTCATTTCCGATTAACAATCCCACTTCACAGCCTTGTAGTGGAGGTAGCTTGTTCGCTAGATGTTTGAGATGAGGCCATTGCAGCACAGTCTTCTTAGTTGGAATGTAGGACTTGTCTACTGGAATGACGTTGCAAGTGTAGGCTTGATGTAGCTGGATCTGTTTTTCAGAGTGTAGCCCTCTAACTTGTAGACCACGATCACCTTTGCTTGCTATGACTGTGTCAACAGCCCTCACTGTGCTAATTTTCAGTTGTACTGGTTGAGTGTCTACTTTTAGCTCTTCAAGTAGATCTTCCAAGATGAACGTTGAGTCACTCTGCGTGTCGAGTAGAGCATTAGTGAGAACTTCTCTCCGTGGCTCTTCTGTTGATGACATGAAACTGGGACAATGCTTGAAGTGACAGAGGCGCGTTGCATTACTGTATTCAATGTGACTGTGTGAATTTCCTGGCTTGCATTGTCTGTGAAAGTGGAATGTTTCTCTAATGCTTCCACGGGCCTTTTATCTCTCTCTTCATGCAAGCAGGTAGGGTGACGTCGGGTGCATGTGCCACAGGTATGTCGTCTTTTGCAGTCTTTGCTGCTGTGTCTCTTTCTCAGACATCCGAAGCAGAGGTGATTTTCATGAATGAAAGCCTTCTTGTCTTGCATAGTTTTTGCTGCAAAGGTGGGGCACTTGGCGACACTGTGCATTTCACCTTCGCAGATGGGGCAAGGTGGTTTTGGCTTGGAATTGGATGATTCTTGATTCTCTGAGGTGGATTTGTTCTTATGAGCACTAGTGTTGAGTGCCCTAACTGTCTGAGGCCCTCTTTCATCCGTGGGCTTGTTATTCATTAGGACTAGAGAGGCAATGGGGACGTTACAGGCTATGCGGGCTTCTGTTTGAATGAACTCTGTGAAACATGAGAAGCTCGGGTAATCTCCAGATGCGTCCAATTCTTTCACAACAACTCGGCTCCATCTACGCACGATCCACTCTGGTAATTTTTTAAGCATCTCGTGATTTTCTTCACAATAGTTTAGAATGGGCAATCCTCTAATGTGGGGCATTGCCTCAATGCAGCCTTGCAGGAAGTCTGCAAACTCTCAAAGTGCAAGAGGATCATTTGCACTAATCTTGGGCCATTTCATTAGCTTGTCTCGAAAGGCTTTCTGTACAACGAAGGGGTTTCCATACCTCTCTTGTAGGACTTTCAAAGCCCCTTGATATGCATCTTCTGAGTTTCTATAGAAGAATCCCTCTACAGCCTTGACAGCATCTCCAGCAAGGTAGTTTTTTCAAATAAAACATCTTCTCGCTAGCTGGTAGAGGCTGCCGGTCTATCAAAGCCATGAAGGACATTTTCCAGTCTATGAACTTTAAGGGTCTGCCAGTGAATGTTGTTGGCTCTGGAGCAGGCAGACGATTCATACTTAGTGAGCTTATGATTGCTTGGGTTACACTACCTTTCTCCTGAGTTACTGCTATTTCAGGGTGTGCTTGCGGAGGTTGGAATGTCATCACTTCTGGGTTTACATGGATTTTCGATTCAGTATTTCGAGGAACAGAGAGCGTTTTGTTATCAACCTCTTCATCACAGTGCTTAGAATCATCTTCAAAACTGTTGTATGCTCTCACACGTGCCACTGCTACTCTAACTTCTTTCAGCTTGTAGCAGCTGTAGCTTTGTCTTCTCTTCTTGCATCTCTGTCTCTAGTTTACGAAGTCTTGCTTGCTGAGTTTGGATTTCATGCATGGACGTAGCTTGTTCTTGTTTAGCTGCAAATTCTGCTTCTGCATCAGCTCGCTTGCTGGAGGCCTTGGAGGAGGCATTTGAGTGGTTGCTGGAGGCCTTGGAGGAGGCATTTGAGTGGTTCTCTGATCTCTGATAACCCTGAGATTACGGTTTCTGTATTTGTGCCTCCAAAGACAGACGTATACTCATCCTTATTTAGCACCATCCTCACTCTTTCCTTCTCAAGATTGACATTGGAGGCCTCACCAACGGTCACGTATCTCTGCGGTTATTATAAGACAGGCATCCATTTTATGAACAATATCTGGAATAGCAGTGCAGTTGCGTTGGATGGGCTCATAATTTTCGCTTATTACGTTGTGCCTGGCTTGAATATCCTTTTCAATTTTATCAAGGTATTCTTGTGAACAGAATGATTTCAGTGCTGTTCTAGCTTCTCTTGCTACCTCCTTCCAGGAGTTATAAGCCTTGTTAAATGCCTTTGCGTGTTTCTTTGTTTCCTGATCTGCATCTCTCGGCCCTTGTCTGTTAAGCTTCTTTCACGAGAGCTTGACCTAACCTGTTCTGTGTCAACCGTTGACTCTTCAGGGATTGACATTTTGTTTGGCTTGTACAGCTATATGATTAACTTATGACTTAAGAGTGTCTTGAGTCTGGGTTTGAACTTCAGTGAATATAGACTTTCTTTTAGCACTGAGTGACACCACTAGACATATACTACTTTAAACACCTAAAGGATTTCTATCAAACAAACACTGAGCAAATCTCTAAGTACAGCACAATTACACAATAACACAGGTTCAGTAGTTCTAAATTTAAGAGATTAAATTAACTGCAAGCCTATTCTTAGATCTAGCCTATTCTTAGATCATGTAACTGAAGTCTTTCAATCCCTTTACAATGAGAAAATATACAATCAGTTTCAGGTAACTTTCAGTCCAATACGTGGATATTAACGTTAGGCTACTTTTGTCAGAAAAGGTCTCTCACTGCATCTGTGCGTTCGGTAGCCTACTGTACTGATCTTGCTTGAGTGCTGGTTACAAACGTGGGCCAATGGACTGATGACGGGACTTCAGGCGTTCTCGACGCACAAGATGGCAGACGGCAGATGAGGCGTTGAGTTTTCGTCAGTGCTCAGCAGCGAGTTTTCACTGTAGCTGCCCTCGATATTTTCAATAAAGACGAAACGCGGAGAGTCTCAACGGGTGCATTTATTGCTTCAAACGCCACACAGGTACATTCTTGTCGAGCACCGTGAAAACTATAAAGAATAGAATGACAGTCACAACACAATTAGGTTAACAGCTTCACAAAATAATATACATTTGGAGGAATGTATCATAAAAGAAAACACATGAGCAATAGTAGGCTATACTTAACGTAAAACATGACGTACCTCGCTCCGCTTACCAAGGGGCTAGGAAAATCTTAGAATGCCATCTTGAGACACATCTTGAAACAACTAACAACTTGCCAGAAACTCTGCAACTTGCTCTTCATCTCTAACAGTCTTCCGGTCGCAAACATTTTAAACTGCTTGTCAGTGTTTCGAATCAATTGTTGTTCAATAATCATAAACATTTAGGCTAATTCTCGAGTTATGCAGTGAACACTACGATCATTTTCACAATGTGATCTCACATGCATATGCCTTCGCGTGCTTTATCGTTGAGCCAACGTGAACTTCCGCTAGTTGGACGGCAAGGAAAACATTCTTCAAAATAAATGTCCCTATACAAAGGTATAGCTATCTCAAATTAAAAGTAGGTAAAAAACGACATTAGGGGTGCGGTCACTTACAACAACTGTCCACGTTCACGGGATGCGCGGATAATCAGCCCCTTCGTTTTATAATAGTGCAGCCGCACCAGCATGACTGTCGGAGGTTTGCCTGGGGGCGGTTTGGGTGCGACGGTGCGATGTGCTCTGTCTATAACCGGCGTGTTGGCGAAAGTTTCCTCGCCCAGGATTTTCTGCAGGAAGGGGCCCATGAAGGCAGTCGGGTTGGTGCCCTCTTCGCTCTCAGGTAAGCCAACCACACGTATGTTCTGTCGACGGGAGCGATTTTCGTGGTCATCCACTGCGGCTTTAAACTTGACATTGTCCGCAGCCAGGTGGCACAACGCGTCTCCAGCTCCGACAGCCTGTCTGTAATTTTGGGAGGTTTCCAGGGCAGCGATTTTATTTGCGTGGTCAGTCATTGATGTTTGTAGTGACGTTGTTGTGGAACGAAGTTTTTTTTAACTGTTTCTTCGCGCATAGTTGGAGCTGTTGTACGAAATTCAGCCATAATCTCTGCCTGTAGCGCTTTCACGTCTGTGCGGATGGTGGTTATCATTTCGTCCCTAGTGTTCAGCTCCGCCATTTTACCTGTTATTTGGCTAGCTAGCAGAGAGCTTTCGGTCGGCTTTGTTGAATTGCTGTTTCCCATGCGGTTCCTACTATACGCGAACACAATACCCCTGACCTTTTGGGGCCCCTTGTGGTCCGGGGCCCTGGGGCACTTGCCTGGCATGCCCGGTCCGTAATCCAGCCTTGAGCTCCGGGCAATCACAGGCACAATTAAAAGTAATTTCAGTTAGGGGGCTGCACGATATTGGAAAAAAAACTCACAATGCGATTGCTGTGATTGTCACACAACCCAGAGCTAGTAAAAGAACTTATAGATACACGAGCATCGTGATGGTATATTTCATGATATCTTATTGATTTAAAAAAAATACTGCATTGATTCTTAAGAGCCCTGGGATGGACTGGCGGTCCAGGGTGTCTCCCCGCCTGCCGCCCAATGACTGCTGGGATAGGCTCCAGCATCCCCGCGACCCTGAGAGGAGGATAAGCGGTTTGGATAATGGATGGATGAATGGGACGCCCGACCAAGCCGGAGGTAACATGGGGATTCAAACCAGCAACCCCCGTGTTGATAGGCAACGTAATAGACCGCTCCGTGACCCGGACACCCCTAAATAAGCAGTTAATGAAGAAAAAAAAAGATTGATGGTAACAGCCATCAATTAAATCAGACGACTCAATCGTATCAAATAAGTTGTGTAACAATTTCACAACATGTCGAGGCTGTTTTAAGGTTTTAATAGTTATTCAGGGTCCATCTGTTGACCTTCAAAGTCTTCCCCCATCATGACAGTCTTCGTAAACAAAACAGACAGACCTTTTTTTTTTAAATAAGTCTGTTCCGCTACCACCTCCTTCATTCCTCTGGCTGGCTTTCATCCCACGTGGTTTTCCTCTGCAGGGTAATCACAGCATGTCTCATCACTGACACTTCCTGGTCAACAGGGCTGTCGGGAAAATATAAATAGTCTACCTACTGAGAAGAAAAGCTTGACTCTTTCCTCCGTCTGAGATTTGGAGACTGAGCTGCTGGGAAAAACTGCAGTCTGTACAGTATTTACAAATTATAAATCTATTATGGCTGAATCATAGTCATAGATTTGATAAAACAATGGTCGCCATCGCCACAAATTTCTTGAGTTTGATAACGCATCCCAATTAATATTTGAATTATTTTCAAAAGACATACTATAAAATCAGTATGACAAAATAATGGTACTTGTTTCAACATTTTGATAAAAAAGAGGGAGGACAGCTACCCTTAAAAATAATGTAAAAAATTAAACTCATTTTGTCTCTCACACTGTGATATCATTTCAGTCGGACTAGAGAAGATATTCACAGTAGTAATGTATAGCAAGGTAAAAACAAAAATGAATCCACTAGCCCATCGCTTAAACAAATACCTTACATTCAATAAATGGTAAGAATACATTGCTTGGATGGAAAGAAGCAAATAAAGACACTTAAATATACCGTGTAATCTATTACTTATAAAATTGTGATGAAAAAAAGATGTATATTAGAGGATGTACACATAATCCTCTGACAGCCACTTTTGAAACAACTTCCAACTTCCTGATCACACTGAAGTCAATGCTTGTTGTGGTGGTTGATTATAGTTCATAAATTACCGGAAATAAAATGTGTTAAGATAGGCTTCAAGAAAGTATAACGGTCGAGGGTTTGAGACAAACATCTTCAGATTTTGGCCTTACTGTACTTCACCAAATGAATGTCTGGTTCTGATTGAGATGGGCTGCTTTTAAATCGTCAGTCAGTTTTTTTAATGAATGAGAGAGTCTCCTTAGCAGGTGCCAAGGCAGCAGGGTGATAAATATTTTTAAGCACATGGAAATCACAGCGGCCTGTGAGACAGGTCTGGAGTCTGGAGCCTGTAAAAAGAAATTTAACACACTGTTGCACTGACAGACATACACACACGTATACATCGTCACCATCGATTTCTCTTTCAAGCATACATGCACGACATAGCACGATGGTACTCGCTGAAGAGCAGTCGAGGGCTTGAGGCCAAACTTAATGGAGGGAAGCAGAGAGAATGGGGGAACTGGGGTTGGCAATGTGGGGAGAAGCAGGAGGGGACATAGCGGAAGGCAGAGCCCAGTTATAATTGCTTGCGTAGGCTGACACATCTGAATTTAATGCCGGCGCTGGAACTGCGCCACTCATTTTAGACCACTTATTTAAAGTAAAAAAAAAAAAGGTATTTTGTTAGCTTGTTGCTTAATCTGTTTTAGGCTCCTCCCTTTGCTTTGCTGCAGCTAAATTTGTCTCCCCTTGCTCAAACGTAACAGCCCAAAATGACACCATTATTTTGACTAGACTGTTTTTCCTTGCATGAAGAGAGGCCAGGGGAAGTGTAGGTGACCCAGACTGGTTAACCATCGTTAGACCAGGGGTTGGCTGGGGCAATGCCACCCCCGCAGCCATCTCTCCCTCCACCGCCTGCCAGGTCCACATTACTACTACTACACACCATGACCACAGAGTGGCCGAACTCCAATGCCAGCCTACCATTGGGTCATGCTGGACTCCGACTTTCACTCCCCAGTGGTGTAAACAGTCTGCCATCTGACCATCGGCAGGCACAGAGCTCCTCTAGGTCCGTGTTTTTATAGGCCAGATGCTCATTATGCTTGCATGTTTGCGTACAGTATCCAGGGTTCTAGCTGCAGTTTGCACATCTCTTACTGTTATTATGTGTGTGCATGTGTGTTTGTATATATATATATATATATATATATATATATAGATGTGTGTGTGTGTGTGTGTGTGTGTGTGTGTGTGTGTGTGTGTGTGTGTGTGTGCATATACAGTTGTGTACTATTCTCTCCATAAATGGCAACACTCTTAATTTTTGAGGCTTAGCTGCTGTGTCAGTATGATCAGATGAGGAGTCTTGGTAGGTAAATCAAGGCTGCAGAGGAGTGGGCCATTAAGTTTATTTTGGACACAGGACCACCATTAAAACTCTGCCAATCAAAGCTCTGTATCGTAGACCTGTGAAATATATGAGATTAAGCAATAACTTCTCATTGACAGCATTTACAAATACACAGCACACACCATCAGGGCCGTTTCTGAACATTTTGGGGCCCTAAGTGACAATGCCCCCGCCACAATACTATTATTAATATTAATATTGTAGGAGCCATTTGACCTGTTTTGATTAATTTGCTATTTTTCTGTCATCTCTGTGGAAGTCATAAATGGTGTTACTAAAATATTAATGTTAATATAAGCAGCAGTAACAACATAGCACAACAACCTTATCATCATCATAACATTACATTACAGTCATTCAGCCGACGCCTT
Organism: Lampris incognitus; assembly: GCF_029633865.1. Classification (NCBI taxonomy): domain Eukaryota; kingdom Metazoa; phylum Chordata; class Actinopteri; order Lampriformes; family Lampridae; genus Lampris; species Lampris incognitus. The sequence goes on from NC_079215.1 coordinate 28,707,578, forward strand.
TATCCAAAGCAACTTACAATAAGTGCATTTAACGTAGGAAATCAGGAGAACTACTAGTCATCAAACAAGCATCTAAGAGCAAAACCAGTGCTAAAGTAAAAGTGCAAGAAAGAGATTTTTTCGTTTTTTAAATGAGTAAATACAATAAGTGCTAAGAACAAGTAACAGGGTAGTAGTTCTTGAAGAGGTGAGTTTTCAACCTGCGCCGAAGGATGGGCAGCGACTCTGCTGTCCTGACATCAGTGGGGAGTTCATTCCACCACTGTGGGGTCAAGACAGAAAAGAGCCGTGACCGGGTCGGTCAACAGCAGGGGCTTCTAAGTGACGGGGCAACCAGGCATCCCGAGGCAGCAGGGGGTGTAAGGCTTGACCATGGCCTGGAGATAGGAAGGCGCTGTTCCTTTCACTGCCCTGTAGGCTAGCACCAGAGTCTTAAACTGGATGCGAGCAGCTACTGGGAGCCAGTGTAGAGACATGAGAAGGGGAGTTGTGTGGGAGAACGTAGGGCGATTGAACACCAGCCGATGCAAACTTACGTTTGCGGCAGCCTCACTGAGTACCATCCATGCAGTGTCTTTGTCCACATCTGTCCACGTCTTCGTTTGATGGCTGGGAGAACAGGCGCTGGATTAGCTAAGAGAGCTTGGTCTGCTGCGTTCTGTGGGCCCAGGGACCACAGCCTTGCCCGGAGCTGCATCTGCAGGCTAAGTTACCTGCTAGTCTATGCAGACTGGCAGTTCCAATAACACCGAGGGTGGTCTGGCGGCAGCCTCGCCTAGCATTGACTGTGTTTTTGATGTTGTTGTGTGGAGTGCGTGGAGGTGTGTTGAAGGTGTCTGGCTGGGAGAGCTGGCATTGGATCGGCTGGGGGAGCCTGATCTGCTGCATCCAGTGGGCCCAGAGACCATAGCCCTGCCTGGAGCTACACACGAGGAGGAAACACTGAGGGCAATCTGACAGGACACAGAAGCAGGGCAGGCTAAGCTAACTGCTAGCCCATGAGGACTGGCAGTTCCGACAGTCATCCTGGTGTTCATTCTCTCAGACAGTGATATTTTTTGTTTGTAGTTTGATATATGTGTTCTTGTAGTTTTAAGATATGTGTTTTTGTCTTTGTGTTGCACTTCTATGGGCTGGGGGAAACGATATTTCATTTCATTTCATGTACACAAGTACATGAAGTGAAATGAAAAATAAAGTGTTCCTGATTCCTGATACCTAAATTCAGCTGATGCTGTTAGCTATGTGTAGCTGATTGCGATGTGGGGATTTGTAAGAGTAAATACTGTTGTCTATGTTAAAATGGCACTAATTTGCGGCTCAGGCTAGTTAGCTGACGTTATCAACATACAGTACCGCAACGCAGAGCAAAAGAAAGCAAACTTTCACAACCCTCACCCTCTCCGGCCACAGCACACAACCAATTGCACTCCCTGCCAGCCACTTCCCCCTCCCCACCGAACCCCCACCCGTACTCAGGATCTGTGTTGAGGATATGCGCTAGCTCTTCCAGAGACAGAAGACCAGGAAGGCACTGGGTCCGGATGGCGCGTCACCCTCCTGTCTTAAAGTCTGTGCTGACCAGCTGGCCCCCATTTTGTAACTGATCTTCAACAGATCACTGGAGCTGTGTGAAGTCCCCTCCTGCTTCAAGAGCTCCACTATCATTTCAGTTCCCAAGAAACCCCGTATCACAGGATTAAATGACTACAGGAACATTGCTCTAATGTCTGTGGTCATGAAATCCTTCAAGAGACTGGTGTTGGCCCACCTGAAGGAAATCACAGGCCCCCTGGTCAACCCCCTGCAGTTTGCCTACCGAGCAAACAGGTCAGTGGAGGATGCAGTCAACATGGGATGGCACTACATCTTCCAACACCTCGACTCCCCAAGGACATACACAAGGGTCCTGTTTGTGGACTACAACGGACAGTTAAGTCTGCAGAGAAAATCATTGGTGCCAGCCTGCCCCCCATTCAGGACTTATACACCTCCAGTGTCAGGAAATGGGCAGGAAACATCACTGCAGACCTAGCACATCCTGGTCACAACCTGTTCCAACTCCTCCCGTCTGGTAGGCGCTATAGAGCACTGTACCCCAAAACAACCAGATATAAAAAACAGTTTCTTTCCTCAGGCTGTCATTCAAATGAATGCTTAACACTGTCAATAAATCCAACTTTTAATATACTGTACTGTACATTGTGCATATACTGGTACGCTCTGTCATTTACATCTACCTCAGGCATGTATGTAAGTAACCTGCTAACATCTACTTCAACATCTCTGATCTATTCTCTGCACCATTGCACCATATCACCTCTTATTTCACCTTTATATAGTCAATCCTTGTATCTATATATCTGTATATATGTGTTGTAGTATTGTTGTTCTATGTTAGGTACACTGAAAGAACTATGAAACCAGAGGTAAATTCCATGTTTGCGCAAACCTACATGGCCAATAAACATGATTCTCGTTCTCTCAACAGCACCCAACGCCAAAGGTAATTAGCTAACTTTAGGCTAGCTAGTCTATAACATTACTCCAAAGCAAGAAGACTGCTTAAATATCCCCTTCTTGTCAGCACTGAAAGGCTTCTCGGATAACATCTTTACACCCAACCATAGGGACACAAAAATGAGTTGTCATTACACATTCATGTGTCATAATGTTTTGGTCCAATATTACATGACCTAAAATTAATGTTAGGTACCACTGTAGCTGCATGTATGGTAGCTAGCCTTCCTAACATTAGCTAGCTAATAACAAACCTTTTCCATTTCAACTAACAACATGTCAACAGCTTTTGTAAGAAAAAAGGCTATATCGATGTAGATAGATAATTTCTTACTTGCATTTTCGGCCCATTTTTTCTCTTCAAATTTTTTCTTTTTCCGTTTTTATGCTCCAAGGTGGTATGACCGCTTCATTTTCCAATTAGGTTGTTGACTCTGAATTATTATTATTATTGTTATTATTATTGTCATTTTACAGTAATTGGCATCCATGATGTTGCATTATTGCCTCCCTCAGATTTTATTCTCCCTGTGTCCATTTATTTTTCCAGTCCAGTCATCGTCAAAAAACTAAATAATCATTTCCTCCCCCTCGACACTGCATCCACACTCTAATATACTTTTAACCTTGTTCTCTACCTGCCCTATTTTCCATAACTGTGTTATCATTTCCTGTCTTTCATGCATAAATTTCCTGCGTGTAATAATGATATGCTCAACTGTCTCAGCCTCATGGTATTGATCACAAACACCTGTTGGATGCTTTCCTATGATGAAAAGTGTACTGTTAAGGTTGCTGTGCTCAATTCTCAGCCCACTTATTATCACTTGCTCTTTACGTTTTGTTCCCCGTCTTGTCCAAATGTCGAAGGGTCTGTATGATAGCTGGCTACTATCCGTGTGTGACTGTGCATGAATGGGTAAATGAGCAGCAAAAACCTTGTAAAGCGCTTTGGATAAAAGTGCTATATATAAAATTTAGCCATATGAGGGGGGCCCCCTGGGGCCTTCTGGTTGTTAGGGGGCCCATTGCAGTCACTTATAACGCAAATAGGCAAAAATGGCCCTGCAACACCATTTTCTGTATTTCTTAACCCATTAGACACAGCTTAAGGAGACCACAGGGCCTCCATCAAGTTTAGTTCTCATATACCTCTAAAAGTGTTTCTCGTCTGCTAATCCAACCACCATACCCTGCTTTATGGCCACTTCAATCAATCAATCAATCAATAAATCAATCAATCAAGTTACATTTTTATAGCGCTTTTCCCAATCACCAGATGTTGTCATCTGTCTAGTGTTGATTAGAAAACACAAACAGGCTTAGCCACAACAATTCAAATGTCTCAGTTTATTTTTTGACACGTACATGGAATTTGTGCCAGATTGTGCATTTGTCAAGGACTTTCCCTCTAAGTATCAATTAGGACAATGGAGGCACTATAAAGGCACTGTGTTATGGTCAACTTTATCCCCTAACCCGCGTGTATTTCCACCCAGCCCTATGGTTGCAGCACACTGCCTTGTTATTGCAATGGACCATTTATTACCAGTAAGAACACTACTCAGTCTGTGGGATTGAGACATAACACAAGATTACGTTGGACCATGGAGGTTTCTCTTGTTTGGGTCTGGTCTGTCAAATGCCCAAGTCTTAACGTTGAACCTTTTGAACAGCATCAATTTGTCTTTGTGCTAGATGGAGCCATCATACATAATTCTATGTTGGACTTAGCAGCACTTATTTTACTGAAGGCTTACCATAGCTGAAGTCCTGCATGAATCCGTAGGTTAAGGTTTGGGAAGAATCAGCTTAGCAATGTAAACTTTAGTTTTTTAAGCAAAAAAACTAAACAATGTCTGAATAAAACCAGGGCTTCTGTGAAAGCGCAATGTCTGTATGTGGTATTAACATGAATACTAGATATACTCATCCATTGCTTAGATGCCCATACCCATCAATGTGAAAAACACGAAAGCCATATAATGGATGTGATGTTGACATCATATCCATGTTACCCACATCTGAACCCTACACAGTAAAATGAGAATGATTCAGAAAAAGAGAAGACGACAAGGATAAACAGTATACACCCTGGCTTTATCTCAAATGACCCAGAGTTTTCTTATCTGGTCCAACACTTGGACTTTCTTAACAGGCCACATATGAAGGTATATCTCACTATGTTTAGGTCAGTTCATTTTTTTCCAATCTAGCCAACTACCCAACCAAATGCATCACTGGACAACTGCTTCAAATAAAAAAAAACAAAAAAAACAAAAACAAAACTCAATTTTTCATTTACATAATTTCTGGTTTTATCTCTCATCTCCTTGTATTACATAATTCTACTCTGTTTTGCACAAGGGACCGAGGCACTGTGAAGACCGCTGCCTGGAGGGAATGAAAATATAATGATGACTCATTTTTTTTAAGAAAAATAATCTTAACATTTGCACGTGGCTAGACACAGGTTCTGGTGGTGGGCTGCCATTTTGCTGAACTTTCCATGTTTCTTCTCTGTGGTGTTGGTGGTAGTGGTGCTAGTCCCAGCCGAGACAGTGTCATACTTTCCTGCGCACCAGCTGTACCAAAGTTTTCCCCTGGGCTTTGACCATCATCACGCCATCTGATGCTTTCTTTTTAGCAGACTACAAAGAGCCTTAAAAGGCATAGATGAACTGTAGACTCTGTTTTTCTGCTTTACAGGATTATTCCACATAAAATTGATCTGTAAGATGGAAGCTGCCCGAAAAGATGTCTGAGGGCATTTTCATTCAAGAAAAAAGGAAGAAAATTCAAAGAGATAAAAAACGAGTTACATTGTGAAAAATGACTGTTTGGTGCTTGCACATTCATCCTTACAAAACGCGAGTTATATACATGCTGATGATGACTCACTTTCCATTTGAGCATATCCTACCAGCTGCTTGGCCTATATTATTCAGTCATACATTACTTATTAGTTATATTGTGACTTTACACAGCATTTCTAGTTTCATGGGTGAAAGTGACTGCTCTTTTTACAGCTTCTCCTCTATCAAATCCTGATATGTCTCCCTTTAGTCACTTTCTTACCAAACGACACAATGCTTGCTGATTCTCCACTCACTAGCCAGTCTCATACCCACTAAAGTTAGTTGCCAAAATTCCTTTCCTTCCTGTATCAGCAAGTTTCATTACCCTGCCACACTTGGAAATACATGTGACACTATTCTCCAAGTGTTGTCATAGCACCTTATTTTCCAGTTTCGCAAGTCAATGTGTACACATCTGGACCTATTGGGAGCTAAATCTTTTGTCAATGAATCATTTCTGCCTTATATGTCGTGAATATATGCGAGTGCCGAATCCGAAAAGTTTCACACGTATGTGCTGGTATGTGAGCACATCCACCACACTATGTATGAATAGGTACCACACCGCTGTGATTTGGGGTGCTAATTCTGTATCTGGGCCGATGGAGGCCATAACAAGGAGGATTATTTGGATGATGCTAGTCTCACGTAAGAAAAAAAAAAAGTGTGTCACCACAAAAAAAAAACACCCACATGTGGTTAGGAAGGGAGACTGTTGGTTTGTGATGTAAGGAGATATAGAGGCAGGGGGATAGGAGGTAAGGGATAGTAAGAGTTACATTAAGTGAAAGTGGGAGGAGTGTGGCTGGGTGTGGAACTGTCATCCCATTGAGGGGAGTAGCTGTGGTGTTTTGATCAAGATCCAGCAGACGTGGGAGAGAAGAGAGGGTGAGATGAGAGAGAGCGAGAGAGAGAGAGAGAGAGAGAGAGAGAGAGAGAGAGAGAGAGAGAGAGAGAGAGAGAGAGAGAGAGAGAGAGAGAGAGAGAGAGAGAGAGAGAGAGAGAGAGAGAGAGAGAGAGAGAAATATTTCCACCCACTCAACAAGGAGACACACTCATAAGCAGCAGACAGACAGAGTGAGAGTCAGAAGGACTCAGGATCTCAGGGCAGTACCAGTTAAAACAAGTGAGGGAGACAGAAACAGAGTTTCATTGAGCAAAGAGAGGTATTTTACTAAAGGAGGAAAAAGGTTTTTTCAGCAAGAAAACACTCACACACCCTAATAAACACACTGAGTGTACCATCCAGACAGAAAGGCAAGGACCAGCAAATCCAAGCCACTGTGCCTGCACTGAGAGACGAACAGTGACACAGAGATATACACTTTCTAGCTACCCCTTCCACACACACACATACACACACACTCACACACACACGTGCATGCACTCAGTGACTGGTAACCTTTGCGAAGAGCTGAGCCATTTGACCCCAGCGAGTGGAGCATCAGGCAGGAAGGAGCAAGCGTGTGGATGGATGCCTTTTGCAGACTCAGTGGCCTTGACCCGCTGTGGGTGAGTGGACTCTGTAATAGGGTGTGCAGTACCCCTTTACTCATACCTCTTTCTTGTCTCTTTTTCTCATTTCTTTTTAAAAACCCAATTTGAGTGTCGATATGCTTGAAATGTTCAGTTTGAATTGTCCGATGTTATTTGTTTGAGTGCTATAGTATAGTATGGTATATACTAGATTGCTATAACACAGCATGGATACTGCAGTATTGAGTTTATTTGTTAAGTGAGCATGAATACTATTCATGCCCAGTTAATGTATAAACTCACTATTCATCTCAAAAGTTATTGCTTTTTCTTGCAAAAAGCAAAGTTTTTCCACTTTGATTATTTGAGTAATCATTACACTGTGCTTGAAAATGTCATTTGGCCAATGATGGGCAAAATGAACAGCATTTGTTACTGGGTAATGGATACAATATCTAATATTACAATACAACCCAATATTTTTAGACTGCTAGTGGCATAAACACACAATAATACATTCAGTCTCCTTGGGTACACTGACCCAGTTCAATACCGGATTAAATCTTCTCGAATGGTGCTGAATGACAGATGCGATGAGGGAGGCTACTGTAAATGTCAGTAGGCAGTTTACAGGTGTGCGGGAAAGACCCATGGGCTACCCAAACCTTCTCAATTTACAGCTTTTACCTGTGTGATTGGATTGGAAACCCAACCTTAAGCCAAGGCTAAATGGGAGAATTGACCTTTGATGTGCGTCAGAGTCGTATCTTTCACTATGACATATGATTCAGCACTATGTGATGCTGAACAGTGGATCTGTGTCACTCTGACTGAGCTGTCACTGTCTAGTAATCTTCAGTTGCGTGTATTAGCAAACCACCATGTGGCTTTACCACGGCCAAAACAAGATGGCAGTTTGCCAAGTAAAAAGCAAAAGTTAATGAATGCACTTAGTTACGCCTCGCTCTCTCTCTCATGCTCTCTCTTTCTGTCTCACTCTCTCGCTCTCTGTCTCTCTCTCTTTCACTCTGCAAACACAACATGACAAGATTACACTGTTTGGAGTTTGCCTTTTGCCTATGGGAAAGTGACATTAGATAGCCAATTTCCCAGTGTTAAAAAACAAGAAGGGAACATAACATGCTTGACTTCAAATGAGGGTTATTGGGCTACTCTAGATTTCTTGACCCTGTTACTATGATTGATGTGATATTTTGATTGGCAATTGCATCCAACATTGCTTTGCAAATGTTGTCCTGCTACTTTCATATCAAAGTGCTTCAGCTGATTGTACAAATCAACCAGATGATTACATTCACAGATAATTACAGATAGGCACAATCCTCAAATTAGTGGGAGAGGTTGGGTTATGAAAACGTCTAATCTGCAGGCTGTATGCGTTGGGTGCATTTGAAAGGACCATTTGGAGCACCATTTAATTTTCTTGCAATCTCTATCTTTAAATAAAGCCATCCTGTAATTTCAATGACAGGACAAAAGCTATACAAATCTCTCAGGACAATGAAAAATGATTTAATACCATGCTTGGTTTCTGAGCCAGTACTCACCCTGCTTTATTGAGGATTGCTGTATGACACAGTTGTGGCTGCAGCGCTTGGGTTTATTTATGTTTGAATATGGGTGATGACATTTTTACATCAATGAGTTATGCCAACTTCTCCCTTCCCCTGTTCTGTTAGAGGGCAGTTTCCATCCCCACTGTCACACCTCTACATTTAGATATTGCATTTGTCTATTAGATCCTGACACTGTGGGCACTGTTGCACTAAAGCCAACCAGCAGCTTCGCAATACTATACACTGAAAGTCTTTATTTGCCCATTTTACATCATCGTGCACGAGAGAACAAAAATAGACATCTTGGTCATCCAAACTGTTGGTCCATGTAGGCTCACTGAATGAACCTGAATAATCGGTCAGAAACAGCGTGAATAATGAGTGGGGTAACCAAGAGACAGCTTGTAGTTTGTTTGACAAGTAAAATCTTGTACAGAAAAGTGCTCTGTTCACCTGCCTGGAGTTCACCGCAGGAATCAGAAGAGTCTGCGAAAGCAGCCTCCCACTCACTGACTCTCAAGCGATTTGTCACTAAAAGGGACTTTGGTACATCAGTGCCCAATAAGGCCAGTAGTATTCAGTACAGTATGTGCAGTGCAGTTCAGTACATTACATAATCCAAACCAACTATGTCATAAAGATTTAAGTGCAAATGCCACTTTTGCCAGTCTGTGGTAAAATATCCCTAAATTTGTGCTGACCGTGATTTAATGAAAACAAGTAGCCTACAACACAGCAGAGCTTTATGGATCCCAAGGCATTGATAACCAGCAAAAAAGTAGTTCAGTTTAGGAATCGAAATAAATGTTAGTCATGCCGAGACCTGCCAGCTCTTGCACCAGTATCTCTTCTAAGGCACCTCACCTGTTGTTTACTGGTAGGACCGTGGGAGGATCCTTGTTATATAAGGTTTCAGCAGCCGCCATCAATTGTGGTCACTCTCACTTAACCCCTTTGGGTGTCTACTGACAGGGCAGGCTATGCTCTCATGCTCAAACATTTAAAACCACTTCCTGTGGCGACTCCACAGGGTTGTCTACATTGCACAGCCAGACATCCTGCCCTTCATTAGGCTAGAGAGGTGATAAACAAGAGAACAACAGAGCACTTAGACCTTGGTATTTTGGTCTTTTTATGAAAGACAACCTATCTCAGAGCTGAAGAGTATTGCATAATCTTAAATTTGGCAACACTTTGCAGCCACACCAGCCCATACCACACCACACCACACCACACCAGCCCATACCGCAGCACACCACACCATACCATACTGCACCCCACTACACCATGCCATACCGCACCCCACTACACCACACCATGCCACACTACACCGCACCACACAACGCACTACATTCACCACACCACACCACCACTGCCTGAACTTTTATTGTTTTTAGAATTTGGCATTGACTCAAAGTTTGGCCTGACCAAATAGTGTGCTGGTCAGCCTGCAACATCCATCTACAAGGAAAGTTTTTAAAGATAAGTGAGACATACTCAGAAAACTAAAACACTGATGAATTTTATTCCTTTAGCGAAAGCTCTTTAAAAAGTTTGTATCATCAAATGCACAATCTCGCATTTGCTTGATGCTTGTGCATGCACACAAGCCCAAATACACAAACACCCAAACATCTAAACACACAGTTTGACCTATTCCTTGACGCACAAAGCAAAACTTTCAAACCGCACCAAAACAAACTTCCCCGGAGTCAGTCCTGACCTGCTTTTTCTGTCTGCAGAGTATATCAGGGCTTAAAACCCAACATCAACAATACACTACTGTGATATGTCAGCACAGACTGAATCTTCACTCGAATTGGACATTACCACTGGGATCTCACGCCTCTCACAGTTTGAGTCTCAAAGACTTTTTCTCTCTCTGCTCTAGGACTGGAACCGTACCTGGTACACAGCCAACCCTGACCTGACCCAGTGCTTCCAGAACACAGTACTGGTTTGGGTCCCATGTATCTATCTCTGGTTGCTGGCCCCCTTCTATGGTCTCCACCTCTACTGCCATGACCATGGACGCATTCGAATCTCCTGCCTCTGCACCGCCAAAATGGTGAGACATCAAGAGACCTGCAACAGTCTTTCAAAAAAAGCAAACTACTCTCAAGGGGAGAAATACAAAACAAGAATTGTCATTTTGGGGCATCCAGGTAGCGTGGCGATTTATTCCGTTGCCTACCAACACGGGGATTGCTGGTTCAAGTCCCCGTGTTACCTCCGGCTTGGCTGGGTGTCCCTACAGACACAATTGGCCATGTCTGCGGGTGGGAAGCCAGATGTGGGTATGTGTCCTGGTCACTGCATTAGCACCTCCTCTGGTCGGTCGGGGAACTTGTTTAGGGGGGAGGGGAAACTGGGGGGGAATAGCGTGATCCTCCCACACGCTACATCCCCCTGACGAAATGCCTCACTGTCAGGTGAAAAGAAGCGGCTGGTGACTCCACATGTATCTGAGGAGATATGTGGTAGTCTATAGCCCTCCCCAGATCGGCAGAGGTGGTGGAGCAGTGACTGGGACGGCTCGGAAGAGTGGGGTAATTGGCCGGATACAACTTGGGGGGGGGGGGGTGCAAAAAAAAGACTTGTCATATTGCTGAACAGAAGAGACAAACAAAACTAAAGACTTTTTTTTAAGAATTCTTAATAGATAAACTAATAATAGGTCATAGTGTATGTAGTATAAGTAGTAGACAGTGGTATAAGTAGTGTAATGAGTAGCACAACATGTTTGACAAATTTGAACCTGGATAATGTTAACTTTTGCATAGTTTTCCCATTCATCCTGTTTTATATCTCTTTAGGTTCTGGGTTTCCTGCTGGCATCCTTTGGCTTTGTGGAGTTCTTCTACATCTTGCTAGAGAGGAGCCAGGAGATCCAGCATCACATTGTCTTCCTACTCAGCCCCATCATACGAAGCATGACTGTGGTGAATACATGTCTTCTGATTTCCTTGACCTACCTACTATCATAGGTTTATTTGACCTTGTCCATATCTACAATCGTCAGACAAAGCTAATTTTTATTTGATGTATCTAACTTTAAAAACGTTATCTGAGCAAACACCTTCTATCTTCTCCTCTCTGAAAATGTCTGAAATCCTGATCCTAGTGACCCCTAATGTTAGCAAAACCCAGGGCAGATCACAGGAGACTATTTAGAAAGGATAAGGACTGGTTTACAATCAACGTAATGACCTCGCTGACTTGCAGTGACAAAAACGACCTCAAATGTTCATCAAAGCATCGTTCCCAGTCATTTTTGGGAGATTTTAAATTAAGCCTAAATGATGAGTAGGAGCAAACAGAGGAGGGAAAGAGCTCACAACATGGGTGGCAAGCCTAACCTAAGACTGGATGCTGTTTATGCTGCTGAATGTAAGAGCGATGTGAGATTTACAACAGAGAGCAGGGATGCATAGCATGCATAGATGGGAGGGATCGACTGGATTGACCCACAGACCCTGAACATCTACCCACAAAGCTCCCTCTTTTTCCAGCCTGACACAGGTACAGATCCTGCACAGAGCCACTCCCATAAAAAAATCAGACAGCCTGGCCCACCTGTGGTCGCCTCAGACTCCCAAGTAAATATCAGCACGAGTTTGGATAAAGATACACTGAGACTTGTCTTACATAAATGCTGTATCTCAAGAAAGGTCTCTTGTTTGGAGCACATCGTTTTTCATGCCAGGAGCCATGCAAACACAATCTACCCTGATCAAAGTACATCACAAAACCTCTCAAATATGCGTCTCAGCATTACCTAAATTAAAGGGTGCAATTTTTCAAAATGTTGAATTTTAACCATCAACATCCTCCCGTTCTTACAGTTTCTGCATTCAAGCTTGAAACACAGAGTACTTGCTTGAATCAATTTGTTTTACTGCCCCTTCCCCCCCAGTTAACATATAATGTATGGGAATGGTTTAGCCCAAGACAAGTCAGCCCACAGACAAGTCGTGGTCAACTAACCCTGAAATGTCCATGCATGACACTGACTATAATCAGTGACACCATGACGTAAAGTCTGTTTCCTTCCCTAGCACTACACACTTCCTATGTAATTACTAGGTAGGGCACTGAGTTATGGCTTAGTAATGGACTTAGATCCACCCACTAACTTCTACAAACAGATGGCCAGGCTTGGGTGGTGTAAACGACTATGGCAAGTCAGACGGAAAGGGTTGTTGGAGGAGGAAGTTGCGCTAAGGTGAAAACCTAAAGCAAGTTTTAAAATTCCCCCATCCTTACTAAGGGTGGGACTGAAGTCCATGTAGACTTCACGCTCATGCAGCCAGTTCACATTTTAACTCACTCCCTCCCAATTTCTCCTCGAGGATGAATAAAGTATTCTGATTCTGATTAACTTAATGTTCTTCTTTCTCTAGATCCTGGCCCTATGTATCATCCAGCTGGAGAGGATACGAGGCTGTCGTTCCTCTGTGTTCCTCTTCCTGTTCTGGGTTCTAGCCGTTGTCTGCTCCCTGGTTCCTCTCAGAGCTAAGATCCAGTTGGCCATGGATGAGGTAGAACATTTCCCCTTTGCATGATAAAAATAGCACTAATCTGCTGTATTGGTCGACACCCCACCCTTACCACACTGTACCATACCATACAACACTAAATCATACCGTACCATCTCACACCCTATAATACCTTCCCTTATGCTGTGTCACATTATGTCACCGATGTGATGCCATACGCACCATCCCCTACCAATGCATTTTGTACTATTTTATGTGATTATTATGATCCCACAATACTATACAATCTAAATATCCAAAATATGTTCCCCGTTCACCAACTACTCTCTGCTGTATATTGGAATTAAGCCATGTTTTTCCTATGACTGTGGTTGTGTGGCTAGATGTGCACTCAGTGACCGTGCTTAGTCAGAGCAGCCTGTGGGGATATGTGAAGGCAATTTAATGATTATACACCAGTGTGTGAAACTGCCATATAATCATATATAATGTTTGCTTACTTTTAATCTATAACTGTGGGACATATACTATGTTTAACTTTTGTCTACATTGCTTAGATGGATGCTGTGAAGTGCATCGGTAACAGAGTGTCATAAATTGTCTTCTCCACATGAACCGAGACATTGTTGACTGTTAGTCGATAAGCAAAGGAAGAACAAACAACCGCCCTATAGTCACCCTGCTTACTGACTCAGCAGTTCTGCTGCAGCAAGGTAGAAAGGAGGGGTGCTCTTAAGAGAGGGTGCACACTTGCAACGGTTGACTTCACGTGTGCCATGTTTGCAAGCATTATTGAGAGGGTGCACACTTGCAAAGGTTGACTTCATGCGTGCCATGCTTGCAGGCATTATTGAGAGGGTGCACACTTGCAAAGGTTGACTTCATTGTGTGCCATGCTTGCAGGCATTATTGAGAGGGTGCACACTTGCAAAGGTTGACTTCATGTGTGCCATGCTTGCATGCATTATTTAAGTGTGACAGTACTGTAAGAGATTTTTGTCTCGCTCCCCATTTACTGTCAGAGTGGAATTTAAATAATTGCCAGGACAGGATATCTAACCTCGTCTGGTCTAGTATAGTTGGCTTTAGCATTGTATATAGTCTAACCATAGTCTAGACGCTAGACCCCAATAGCACATTTTGCGATATCTTCTGTATCTGAAATGAGTTTCTATTTCATCCTGCAAACCTAACCAAGGTAACTCTCAGTTAACCAAGTGCCTGGAGCATGACACTACCAATTCTGGTCAGGCCTGTGTGTGTTTAAGTTTTCCCTTTCTTCCTGTGTCTCCATCAGACACTGCAATCATTGTTGTGTGGGGTAAGCTTCTATTTAAATGCATACAGCCATCAGGCAGTTGCATTTGCTTTTCTATAAAAACACACAAACACACACACATCCATATTTTTGTTTTATCGTCCTCAGTGTGACATTCCCACACTGCTTGGGGGAGAGTAATGATGGCCCTGGGATAAATGCTGGTGAGACATGGCAGCCTAGGGTCAGACCAGTGGAACGTCAGTGCTGTGTTTATGGGCCAGCGCTGCTGTAAATGCAACCAGATGGAAATCATCCACACTTAGGCACAAAGTGTTAACCCATTCAAAGATCTACTCATTTCATACAGTAGTACACACTCAAACAGGACATGCATATGATCGATTGTGAGATATAGTGCAGCTTGCATTAATTCAGAGAAGTGGACAATTTTGCAAAAATGCATTATACTAGACAAGTGGGGTTGCACGATGCTACTCAGCAGTTTGTGTGCACAGTGGGTCAGTTTAGACTGAGATTTTTCAAGTAACAACTTTTCGCAATAAACATCTGTGAAAACAGCATCCAAGTTTCATCATAATACTCGGAACCAGAGTTGACTGAGTTCATGTTTACAGACCCTTAGCCATTCTTAGAGCTTGACCTACATTTCTACCACCCACTCTATGACTATTCTGACCCTGTTTTCGCTATGTGGCTGGATCATTTTGGCCCGTTCCTATACCTTGTCCTCTTTGGGTACAGCAATACTCACTGGGGAAAATCTTTTCACTGTTTACTATGGCAGTCTCATATATAGTCATACATTCATGACAGACCGCTCGTGGTAGCGGCAGAGACCAAGTAGCAAATATGCCACTGCCAAAACATGCCATTTCTGTATGTCAAGAATAACACATGCGTCCCAAATTTCACAAATGTTGTTTAGTGGTTAATATCTCAGCCTTTTGGCCGCTCCTTCGATTGAAAGTGAGGGCGCTGGTTTGTGAACCGCAATCTTTCTATTTACAGATATGGGGTTGTAGCGTGACTTACTGGGAGTTTTAACTATCGTTTCATTTATATAAAGTGCACCATTAAAGACGTTGGGTTTTCACCCTGATTTGGCTCAACAGTTCAAAATAAGCTTTATTGTGTCTGTGCTCCTGGTGTATAAACCATATCCTGTGCTATATAATGTATAAGCATTGGAAAACCATTAAAGTGATTTTAGTCGCACGCACTGAGGACAAACGGCACCATTCATGCCAGGAGGGTCTGTGATTGTTAGGCAATGTTGAGAAAGATGAAACAAAAACACATTTTGATCTCCAAAGCCTCTATTCCCTAGATTTACAGAACGCTATATTTTTCTTTGTCAAGAGGCATAGCCACAACGCCAATTAATATGACCTTGAGTTTAAAGAGCAATCTTACGAAACATGTCTGTTTCCAGTTACGACCAACAAAATAAGCTCAGCAAGCAAGTCCTGGGTTCGAACTCCAGGGTTGTCCAAACATGGGGGGTCGTCCCGGGTTGTCCTCTGTGTGGAGTTTGCATGTTCCCCCCGTGTCTGTGTGGGTTTCCTCCGGGTGCTCCGGTTTCCTCCCACAGTCCAAAGACATGTAGGTCAGGTGAATCGGCCGTACTAAATTGTCCTTAGGTGTGAATGTATGTGTGTGTCGGCCCTGTGATGGCCTGGCGGCCTGTCCAGGGTGTCTCCCCACCTGCCGCCCAATGACTGTTTGTATGGGCTCCAGCATCCCCGCGACCCTGAGAGCAGCATAAGCAGTTTGGATAATGGATGGATGGAAAATAAGCTCAAAGGGAAATGATGATGATATTTCTGGTACCATAACGGGCTCTTTATTCTGTTTCCTCTCCTACTAGGGTATCGCCTCTGACATTGTGAGATACCTGGCGTTTTTCTCCTACTTCACCCTCCAACTGGCCCAGCTCTTCCTGTGCTGTTTTGCTGACCAGCCTCCGGAGGGGAAAACAGTCTTCGAAAAGGTGGGCAGAACAGAATGTAGACCACTTCCGTTAAAATATGTACTCCATCCAATACCCATACAAGAAAATGCCTGAACATCCACCCTGTGGTTTTAAACTTCTGTTGTCAACACGCTTTCCTTTAGGATGACATGTGATTCACTTCCCCTCGTCTCTCTCCCACTCGAACTCTGCTGCTGTAGTTTCCTATGAGGAAAGTGCGAATCAATGTATGTGTTTGTTGTTGGTCTCTCGAAATCCCTCAGTGCAGCTCACTCACACCAGTGTTGAATAACATCATGACCCGTGCCTAGAAACCGTGACCGCAGTACCAAACCATTACCTAATACCGAGCCAGATCTCACTATCCAATTCAATCAAACACCAGCCTGACAAAACCTGCTCCAGCCTACCAAAGCTAAAGAGATTTATTACCAATGACAGGTGAATGAAAATTAAGCTGCTATAAATGACCGGGCTTGTGATGTAATATTTTTCTGGAGATAAACAAGCAACCAAACTGGAAAAGTCCCTGAACGCAGTGTTGCCCAGTGGTGAAGAGGCTGAGTGTGCAGAAGCCACAGCCTGGGGGTGACACACCCATTGGTTCCTTCTTCCGCCGCTGCTATGGTCCAGAGTTACTCATAGGAAGAGGGGAAGGGAGCAATGAACAGAGAGAGTGAGGGTAATAAGAGAGCCAGTTGTTTGGTGAGGGGGTGGCAGGGTGGAGAGACAACGTAAAGTTTGTTTGAGCGCACAGACTTCTGCCGTGTTTGTGTGTTTGTGTGTGTGTGTGGGGGGGGGATTCGGTGATGACACATATCCATTCTATGTGTGCAACACCTCACAACTTCCTCTTCCTCCAGTTCTAAGACTGAATACTGTTTACTCGTTCTTGTGGGAGTTCAAATTCAAGGCCTCAACTCTACAACGGACCACCTTACTGTATTACACCATGTACACACACAGTGCACTCCCCACAAGTACACCATTCAACCAAAAGCAATGGTTTCTGTGGAGCTCTGTAGTTCTCAAAAAAAAAAAAGCCTGTAAGTAGGGAGAGGTTTACTTGGTAATGAATCTTTAATGAAACTGGACTGTAATTTGTTTCAGAATCCCTGTCCAGTGAAAAATGCCTCTTTCCTGTCAAAGATTCTCTTCTGGTGGTTCACTGGGTAAGATGGTTCTGGAAAAACCCTCAATTATAAACTGACTCATTGGCTCTATAGTGTGTGTGTGTGTATGCGCGCGCGCACTCGTGCGTCTGTCTGTGTATACAATAATATGCATGTTCTGTTGAAAATAGTGGGTGTGAATCATCTTTGTTTCCCCACAGACTTGTTGTGAAAGGATATCGTACCCCTCTGGAGGCCGAGGACCTGTGGACCCTTAGAGAAGAAGACACCTCAGACAAAATCATCTCAGACCTGGAAAACGAGTGGACAGCTGAATGTGTTAAAATTCAAAAGTGAGGAACTTTTCAAAGAAATGTTAAAATTTTTGGCTTTCCAACCCAAAGTGATTGAGCTTTTCCTGACTGAGGCTGCATATCGAAATTAACCATGCCCAGGGGGACCATCTCTGTCTCCCAAACAAGTAGCCCAAACCATGTTAAGGCATTTAGCTAACATCTTGCTAAAACATAGACAAACAGAAGAAGGCAACCAAAAAAAAAAAACTCCTTTGCAAAGGAGAACACAGAAGAGGGTAGAATTCTTCACAGCAAGTCAATCTTAAAGATTAAATGTGCAGCAAGAACTTACAAAATACATTGGCAGTAAACCGACCAAGGGCTTTTTTTTAAATCCTGCTTTACATTTGTAACTGTCTGTGATATGAGTGCCTTCTCTTTCACGTTCTTTCTAGCTATTCAAACCATAGCCCGGGGTCCTTTTGCTCTATTCCTGAT
Source organism: Lampris incognitus (assembly GCF_029633865.1). Lineage (NCBI taxonomy): Eukaryota > Metazoa > Chordata > Actinopteri > Lampriformes > Lampridae > Lampris > Lampris incognitus. The sequence goes on from NC_079215.1 coordinate 28,725,668, forward strand.
ATTATCATTGCTTGAAGGCTAAAGAATCAATCCACTTCACTGCAATGTGTTCACACTTCAGCAGTGGAGACTTTTGATCCCTAACCTTAACCCTAGCCTTAGCCCTAATGCTAACGCCTAACCCTAAACCTTCACTGTAACCCCCTAATCCTAACCCCTAACCCTACTCTAGCCCCCCTAACCGAAATCCTAACCCGTAACTCTACTCTAACCCTCCCACCCGACCCCATCCCCATGACTCAAGTGTGATCATGGAAAACGGAAATTCAGGCTTGCATCACCAGAAACATTTGAGGCTCAAAATGGGTCAAAAAGAAGTCAACTGAGGACATACAGTACAACAATATTGTTAAAATTTCCTTTCTTTGAAGATCTGTCGTAGAGCCTAATAACCCTGCATTAAGTCCTATAGCTCGCAGGTTGGGGAATAATGTCTTTCACGGCTGCTGGAACAGTCTGGTGTGCGTCAGTGAAGATGCTGATGTCAGCAACTTCTTTTTCTAATTTTGTGTATTTTACATGACTTTAAAGACTTCAGCTCCAAGTTGAGCCTTCAGTGACAAAGATGCCCTGTCTATAACTGTTTTATCCCCCCTCTGACAGGCAGGAGAAGGCCTTGGCATCAAGCGTGGCTCTCGGTAGCAGATTGCCAGATCAAGCTCAGCTTCTCAGGAAGCTTCGGAAGGAGCAGTGCTCTGGGTTTTTTCTGCTCTACACACTGGCACGCAAGTTTGGTCCTTACTTTCTCACCGGCACCCTGTGTATCATATTCCATGATGCTTTCATGTTCGCCATTCCTCAGGTGCTAAGGTACGACTTAAGATACTATAAAGATCTTCATTTGCACTGAACGAGTTGATATTTTTCTCACATGATCAATTAATCTTTCCTAATCAGATTATGTCAGACCAGAAATGCCACATATTCACATATTGTACATGCCTCATGAACAGCCCCGGATTTTTAACTATTGCTGATGTCCAGACTTTTATTCTAAAAAGAGAAAAAAGGAGATAATGCTGTCCATTCCAACCCCTTAGCTAGTCAGGTATTACCATCATTCCCCTCTTGCTTGATGATCCCCTTCATTGACAGCCAAACAAAAACAGAAACTGGTAGCACAGAAAATGGGCCTTGATAGGCCCTGCCAACCAAAACACACCACACCATACCTATAGTCAGACAGGAATGTTGTTGTTGATACACAACTGAGGCTCGGTGGAAGTGTTAATTACAGTCATGGAACTGTGAGCAAGTGTAGGAGAGGAGACCACAGTTGTCTCAACTCCAGTACGGAGGATGGCAAGGCACAGTGAAGCAACAAGTAGGGAGTGGGAGAAGGCTCTAAACGGCAGAAATGTTGGTAGACCACAATAAGAGAGCCGCTGGCCAAGTGTGAGGGCAGCCTAGCCACAAGTGAAGCATTATTGTGCAACCGGAGTTGCTTTGTGCGGACCAATGAGCCAGTAACTGCAACAACCCTCAAGGCCATTGATTTTCAGCATACACAACGAAAGTCAAGGCTCTTTTTGTTGGAATAAAAGTGCCAAAAAAAAAAGAAAAAAAAGAAAGTAGATCACGAGCTGACATTGGTGTGTGCTGAGAGTTTAAGCGAGTGCATATTTATATCTCCAGAATATGGGGTATTTTGATTTGATAGTCATATGGAAGTATAGAAAAGTATGCATGTGTTTGAAATTAAATCATTTAAGGTGTGTTTAATTGATGTGAAAACTACCAAACATGGCTACATCGAGCATAAGTAATCACCTGTTAATTTCTCCTTTTCTTCCGGCTTCCACAACCACAGTCTGCTGTTGGGCTTCATGAGGGACGAGGATGCCCCACTTTGGAAGGGCTATTTCTACGCCACCCTCATGTTCCTGCTCTCCTGTCTCCAGTCCCTTTTCAATCACCAGTACATGTACACCTGCTTCACTGTGGGCATGAGGGTGAAAACAGCTGTTATGGGTCTAGTTTACAGGAAGGTAGGCATATCTCTTGCCACTGACTTAGCCATTAACCCCAACACGACATAAATATTGACCTAAATGCCAACTCAGATGGGATTTTTTTGCTACCCAATAAAACAGCATGGATTAGTATGATTATGTAAAATATGTATAACAGAGAAATAACAGAGAAATCTTCATCTTGGTTTAAAATTACACAGCGATGTAATTGTGTTGACTTTTTTGCTCTGATTCCAGTCTTTGGTGATAAACAGTGCTGCCAGGAGGACTTGCACTGTGGGAGAGATAGTGAACCTCGTCTCAGCAGACACCCAGAAGCTAATGGACTTTGTGGTGTACTTCAATGCTGTCTGGCTCGCCCCCATCGAGATTGGACTTTGTCTCTTCTTCCTCTGGCAGGTGCAGTACACAAGAATATTTGTTTTGATTCCCAAAGTATAGCTGAGCAAACAAGGATTAAATCTGACTCTATAATACAGTGCAAATTCTTACAAGACCAATGCTGGTCTTCCAAAAAAAAAAACAACCCTGCAATAAAATGTACAAATTTATTCTTACTATTTCCAGCATCTTGGCCCATCTGCGCTGGCAGGAATTGCCACCGTTATCCTCATCTTCCCTCTGAATGGATTCATAGCCAAAAAAAGGAGCAAGCTGCAGGTACTGATTATTTCTAAACATTTTCACCAAAGTAGCACATCTGGTATGTTAGGTCCGGGATGCCGCAGCTGGTTTAGATAGTGGCTGAGGAGTTATGTGGGCGTTTGGCCCGGATGGTACGCTCTCTGTCATCCTTTTGATGTCGGCACTATATAATGCTTTTGAAAAACAATGACAGGAAAAAGTGGGCAGTAAGAAAACTAAAAAAACTTAGGAAATTTTTAATTTCTTTATAAAACAACAGAAGGTTCCCAATTTAATCGAACTCCCAGTCAGGAATGCACTGACCACATTCCTGGCCCTTTGTTGTTTCCTTGTCATAAAATTGCTAAATATAACCAGCCCTGTAATACAATAAATTCTAAATTACTTAAACAAGTTGTAGTTGTATAATATCCAATGCCAAAACTAAAGTTGTAACAAGTGAGGACAAACCCATGTTCATAAATACATGCATTAGCTTTGGTCTTGTTATCTTTCCACTCAGACCCATTCACTGTCTGAGAATGTTTTAAGATGATAAACTTGAATGCTACCAGAGCTCTTTGTCTGGTTTACAGGAAGTCCAAATGAAGTTTATGGATGGCCGCATCAAATTGATGAATGAAATCCTAAGTGGCATCAAAATCCTTAAGTTCTATGCCTGGGAGAAGGCCTTCCTGGAGCAGGTTTTAGGCTACAGAGAAAAGGAGCTCCAAGCCCTGAAGAAGTCCCAGATCCTCTATTCAATCTCCATTGCCTCTTTCAATTCTTCTTCTTTCCTGGTTAGTAGGTGGAATCTGTGAAATTTTTGTCACCGAGTTTTATATTGCATGGACAAAAAAAAAGAAAGAAAAAAATCTAGCTGCATTGTCAAAATTAAGTCCATTTGGACAACCCATAACATAATTTTCTGCCCTTTAAGGTAATGTCTCTCATTTTTCTCCAAAGATTGCTTTTTCTATGTTTGGAGTCTATGTGATGATCGATGACAGAAATGTTCTGGATGCACAGAAGGTTTTTGTGTCTATGGCATTGATCAACATTTTGAAGACTCCACTCAGTCAGCTTCCATTTGCCATTAGCACCTCCATGCAGGTAAGAGGACAAGGAGGACACTCAAGAATACACCGTGATATTCATTCTCTTGATGGTGTCTAACTGAGCTTGAGTTCACAGCCAAACCTAAAAAATTAGACTATAAACTTTTCCTCTCGTTCCAGGCCATTGTTTCACTGAAACGTCTAGGAAAATACCTGTGTTCAGAGGAACTGAAAGTGGATAGTGTCACAAAGGCACCTCTAAATTCAGGTAAGGTGCACAGCCTATGAAAGAGCCCACTCAGTCTCATCTTGATAAATATTCCACAATTTGCTTGGTTTCCATACACACCAAAAAGCCAGAGGACAGTCACAACGATAAAAATAAAATCCAGGGGACTTCATTGTTTATATCAGTGAGACCCTGTGGCTTTGTAAGGTTTATGTGCATTCACACATCTTGGGTCCAAGGCTGACTGGTAGACAGGGTAATTATGGGTTGTTCCTATTCAGCGGTTGAGAGTAAATCACAGCACAAAGTGAGACATGTGATTCAAAGAGAAATAAAAGATCTTCTCCCCTGTCTGTATGCTGTCAACACTTCCTAAGTTTATGAAAAAGCAACAACTCTCTAATTTGAACAATTAAGCTAATTTGATCACTTGTAATTACACCCTGAATGCATATTCATGATGACTCAGAGGGGAATTTTGTCCCCAAAGTTTGTTTATCATTGAAGTCGAAAGACAATGCTTTGTCTGTGGTGATCTCTGAAGACTTTATTCATTCATCTGCCTCTTGCTTAGACGGAGAAGATGTAATGATAGACAATGGCAGCTTCAGTTGGTCCGCAGAGGGTCCTCCATGTCTCAAAAGGTGAATATGAATGTAAAAATGTCAATTCCTACCAAAAAAGAAAGAAAAAAGTCAAAAACCACGAGTTAAAGTTGAGTGAGAGTTGAAAGACAATCCTTTCCTTCATCAACAGGATCAATGTCCGGGTGCCAAGGGGTTCGCTAGTCGCTGTGGTTGGGCATGTGGGTAGTGGAAAGTCTTCCTTGCTCTCTGCTGTGCTGGGAGAGACTGAGAAGAGGACTGGCAGTGTCACAGTGAAGGTACTTTCCACAGGTTTTATGTGGCTGTGGATTTGGGACTGATGACACAAACAAGGACACATCAAGGACACAAGGTCACAGATGCAAAGCACAACTTGCTGTGTGACTTTGTTAGGGTTACGTATGTGGTGAACAGAGCGATACATGATCATTATCTTGGGTTCGTAGCCGGAAATAGACCTAGTACTGACCGCACATTTTCAACTGAATAGCTAACGTTGCATATTATATCCATTATTATTATTAACATCCCAATTGGACGCTTAGCATAGGCAAGCTTTTGTACCAGTCAACAGAGCTAACATTAGCTTGTCTGAATCGTGTTTTTAGCTAACCAACAACACAGAAAAGCAAGTCAACACAAATGCTTAAAAAAAAAAATTTCTTCTTCTTTTTTTTGTCAAAAGATTGATTTGTTTAAGCATGTTTAAGGTGATGGAGCACATTTTACTTACCATACACTAGAAAAATACTTGGAAAATTCTTTGAAAAGACTTTTAAAAAGACTTAAGTCTGACACCCTCTCACGTCTGAAGACAATACATACACGTTTGTTCTTGCACACTCCAGGGAATTTTTAGCCCTGAAGTTTGTCTCAGAGGTCAGGGTAGAACCTGGGTAACCCCTGAATTTAGACACCAATTGATTAGGGTAGAACCTGGGTAACCCCTGAATTGAGACACCAATTGGTTAACACTGATGTGTTTGCAAGCCTGGGTGATTGCTTGTTAGGGGGAAGGAATTAGAAATAATTATCAGGCTTTGCTTCTAACTGTCAAACAATGTTAAGAGCCAAAAAATAGTTAATGGGTGTGTAAGAACAAATTTGTTCATATGAATGATTGATGGATGAGACCGAATATGTCATAAGTCACCGAGTTTTTGCAAAGACTGGGGATCTTGAAGGGCCTCTATTTGCAAGACTACAACTAGATTCATTTTGAGATTATTTCCCGTCCTGCTCCTGGTGGAAATTTACAGTAAGACAAACTGTTGAACAATGGAGCATAAACAGAAGCAGATTTTGTGGCCACAGCTGCCCCGTGTGTGCAGTGGTTTGTTTTGAAAAACCAGCCAAAAAGAAAAAGACTTTTCTATGGTCCAAGAGAACCAAGACTTGTGGCGCCTCCCCAGAGTCCCCACCATGTTCACCATGTTGTGTTTACTATCTACCCAGTTTGCTGCTTTCTGATTGGTGCTGGAAAGAGCACACTCATTATGTCATTGGACCTCACTGCGTGAGCCAAGACTAAAGACTTATGATAATATCAAACATATTTGATTTTATCGAAACTTCAAGACAAGAAAAAGAGTGACTTAAGACCACCTTATACCAAACGATCGAGATGACAGGAGTGCACCACAACTCTAAGCAATACTCTCATGATTTTATTCTGACATTGTAAATGTGTCTGCAACAGTGAAACCGCTTGAAAAGTCGTTTTGCATAAGGCCAGCATTAGTTGCATCTCTGTCAATTGTGTTTTTCTGAAATCCTACCTTAAATGAAACTGCACGGGCAATACCAAGTTGATAGAACATGAGGGGGAGGCTAAAAGACAGGGTGGGTGTGCAGAAGTTCAAGTTGAACGTGAACTTGAACTAAACTTGAACTAGTGGTAGGGGTGCAGAAAAAAACATATTTTGCCAGTTTTCTTACCAATGAGAATTATGCTAATTAAAAAAAATCTCGGTTTACAATGGCATATATTTTAAATGCATTCACTCTCAAACATCTTTGGAGGGGTCACAACCCCTCCTCGAGTCTATGCAGATGTTACAGCTAAATGTGAGATAGTCCGTTTCCAAGTGATTTTTGTTTGTTTGTTTGTTGTTGGTTTTTTATGTTGTTGTTTTTTTCACAATTTTAAAACCAAAATAAAAATAAAAACATGAAAATAGTGGCAGGTGCAAGGAGAAGCAATACACTCAGAGGGGCTTATTTGTGGCCTTTAACTAAAACAGTAAAAGGCAATAGTCATGATATTACCTAAAAAAAAAATTAAAAATGACAATAACAAACAAAACACTAAACGAACAAAGCACAGTGATAACAATAAGAATAATTAAGACAATTAATATATTTTAAAAATCTGATTAGCATCAAAGAAGGATGCCGTGTATTTATGCATCTGTACACAAGCTGTAAGAGGGGTGAAGCACACCAGGAAAAGTCTTTGATAAGATTTTCAGTAGGATGAGAATAAGAATTCCATAATTTGATGTTCCTAAGTTTTGTTTTAGACGTTTGAAGCCACGTTCAAGAGGTGCAAGTTACTCATTTGATATCTGTCTTCACAGGGCTCAATGGCATATGTGCCCCAGCAGGCCTGGATCCAGAATGCAACAGTCCAGGACAACATTGTGTTTGGCCGGGACAAGCTGAAGATGTGGTACCAGCGGGTGCTGGAGGCCTGTGCGCTGCTGCCTGACCTGGATATCCTACCCGCTGGAGACACCACAGAGATTGGGGAGAAGGTATGAATATACTATTGCCTGTCAATAAATGATATCAAATGTCTTCAATCTGTCTTCAAACCTTTTCTTCTTTTGTTGAGTGCATTGCTGTCTCATGTCTCCATTGTGACTCAAGTGTCACGATCACTAACACGTTGGTCCTTGCAGGGACTCAATCTCTCAGGAGGGCAGAAGCAGAGAGTGAGTCTGGCCAGGGCGGTCTACAGAAAGGCAGATGTCTACCTGCTTGATGATCCACTGTCTGCAGTAGATGCACATGTCGGTCAACACATCTTCGACAAAGTCATTGGCCCGAAAGGAGTGCTTAGAGACAAGGTAATGCAGAGTGCAAACCTGCACAGATTTCAGCCCTACATTATTTAGCTCAGCTGCCAAGACTCAAAATACTGTTTCATGAGATCAAATAAAAAAAAGAAAAACATTTTTTTTCAAACTCCACTTATTTTTTATGCCACTGACCTCATTTCCCATTGCTTCTTTACTCTAATACAGACCCGCATCCTGGTGACCCATGGCACGAGTTTCCTGCCGCAAGCCGATCTCATCCTTGTATTGGCTGATGGAGAAATCACAGAGAGCGGCTCCTACCAGGAGCTCCTCAGTCGCCATGGGGCCTTTGCTGATTTTATTCATACCTTTGCCAGCACCGAGCGTAAAGAGAGTGCCATTCAGAGAGGTAAAGTGTTTTTTTTTTAGCATTAGATTGAAACTCGCTGCTCATGATCGCTTCTTTCTTTTATTGCATGTTTTGTTGTGTCTTTTATATGGAATTAGGAACAATTTGTTGCCATTTCTATCATGTACTTGCATACACAGAAGAAACAAAATTTCGTTTCACCCAGCCCACAGCATTGCAACACAAAAGATAAAAACACACGTTCAAAATTTCCCAAAAACGACACCACCAAAAACATACAAAAACAGAGAGAACAAAGCAAAAAAAAAAAAAACAGCAACACACAAACAGTTAACAACACAGTCCACTCAATGCAACACAGTCCAAAAAAAAATCACTGTCCAGGAGAACGAATGCCGGCCAGGATGACTGTCGGAACTGCCGGTCTGCATGGACTAGCAGTTAGCTTAGCCTGCCCCACTTCCACGTCCTGTCAGACCGCCCTCGGCGCTTCCTCTTCAGGCACAGCTCCAGGCAGGGCCGTGGTCCCCGGGCCCACCGGACACAGCAGACCAGGCTCCCTCAGCCGATCCAACACCAGCTCTCCCAGCCAGACACCCTCGACACACCTCCCCGCACTCCACACGACGACACTAAAAACACAATCAATGCTAGGCGAGGCCGCCGCCAGACCACCCTCGGTGTTATCGGAATTGCCAGTCTGCATGGGCTAGTGGTTAACTTAGCCTGCCCCGTTTCTGCGTCCCGTCAGACCACCCTCGGTGCTTCCTTTTCGCGCGCAGCTCCAGGCAAAGCCGTGGTCCTTGGGTCCACCAGACGCGGCAGACCAAGCTCTCCCAGCCGATCAACTAGCTCTCCCAGCCATTAAACCAAAAAAAAAAAAATAAAAAAAAATAAAATCTAAGAACAAAATAAAAACTTCACAAACTTAGACATAGACATTGACAAAGACACTGCATAGTCGGTACTGGGTGAAGCCGCTGCAAACGTGAGTTCACGCCGCCATCTTCCCACACCGGAAACATATGACACAACTACTGTTTTTAAAGAGATGTTAAATAGAAAGTTATTATTTAGTAGGGCTGTTTACTGTGCTTGCTTTCTTCACGAACATTTTTCCAATACACACATGTTTGAAATATCATTCAAGAAGTGCAAAATTATAACCACAGCTTGACATCAAAATATCTGTGTTTTGTGATATAGCCGGTTCCAGGAAGTCCAATGCTCGGCTAAGCATGGTCGATTTTATGCCATTTTCCAGAGACCTATCACAGGAGCAGCTCATTGGGTATGTTAGCAAACATATGGACTGTCAATAGGGCAAGGGCATGCTGAATATCTTCTTATGAAATTGGGCTCTGGCTCCTTCTGTTTATCAGGGGTGATACCACCAATACCAACCTGCAGAATATGGAGCCTGTGTCTGAAACCGAGCAGGAACAGGTATCAGAAGATTTGGGGAAGCTGACTGAGGTTGACAAAGCCCGAACTGGAAGAGTAAGTCAAACATTTGGCTTCTCATTACACTTCTATTGGTTTGGCATGAAGTACAGGTTTTGTTTTTTTGTTGTTTTTTTTTTTGTTTTTTTTTCTTAGATCATAATGTCTTCCTTGTCTCCCTCTGAGAGACTGAACTGAATGACTTGAACAAAAATAAATAAAAGCATCATCAACTCAGATATGTGCTCATTTGTTGAGATTGATCGGTGTTTTGTTTTTCTCATCAGGTGAGGTTGGAGATGTACATGGAATACTTCAAGACCATTGGCTTGGCCTTGATCATTCCCACCATCTTCCTGTATGCCTTTCAGCAGGGAGCATCACTGACATATAACTACTGGCTCAGTCTGTGGGCTGATGACCCCATTGTTAACGGCACCCAAATCGATACAGACATGAAGCTGACCGTCTTTGGGGCACTGGGCTTTGCACAAGGTGGGTAGGCGTCAAAGTTTTCACAAAACAACACAATAGAGACTTACTGAAGTCTATTTGATAAAAATATGGGGATTCTTATGCTGTTTCTTGCTAAATAAATACAGTTTAATGCAAATTAGATTCTGGATTTCTCCCCTTTTTCTGCCACAAAATTACATAAATAATTACATAAATATCCAATACTGACCCCTGTTAAGAATAAAAGAGAGTGTTAAAATACTGCGTCAGTGTTAAGTTTAAAATACCTCCATTGAACATTTTAGGGGAAATTGGGCTTGTATAAGTACAGTTTATACAGTTTGTGTAGTGTGTATACAGAAAATAAGTGTTTTTAAGCACTGTTTGCATTGTGTACAGGGCCCTTTTTAAAGCAGACTTTCTCTCTTTTGTGTTCAGGCATAGCCATTTTTGGTACAACAGTTGCAATCTCAATTGGTGGTATCATAGCCTCCCGCCACCTGCACATTGATCTGCTGAACAACGTGCTTCATTCTCCCATGTCCTTCTTTGAGTGCACGCCCAGCGGCAACCTGCTCAACCGTTTTGCTAAGGAGATAGATGCTATCGACTGCATGATCCCCGATGGCTTGAAGATGATGCTGAGCTATGTCTTCAAGCTCATGGAAGTCTGTATAATCGTGATGATGGCGACACCCTTTGCAGCCGTGCTTATCCTGCCTCTTGCTTTCCTCTACGCCGGTGTTCAGGTATAGTAATACTGTAAATGTACTCTGACCACAATCCCAATGGAGTTTTTTTCCCTTTTTTTTAGATTATCTCATCCAGTCAGAGTAGATGACATGAAAGAATATGTCTTAACTCAAGCTGGTTCCATTTACTATATGTTATTGGAATTCAAAAGCCCTGGCCTCCAAAACCAGTCTTGCTGACCTTGCTCTTGAGTTGTGTTTTGTTCCCCACCTGCTGACATAGATTTTACGCACATTAACTAAGATTTCTGGGAAAACCCAGAGACTGTTCTACCCTCTCTACCCTCTTGGTTTCCCTCAAATCATTAAAAACCAGTGTTTTACTTTTCCGTTGCGGGTTACAGAGCTTCTATGTTGCCACATCCTGTCAGCTGCGGAGGCTGGAAGCTGTAAGTCGCTCACCCATCTACACTCACTTCAATGAGACAGTCCAGGGCGCCAGCGTCATCCGTGCTTTTGGAGAGCAGTCCCGGTTCATTCTGCAGGCCAACAAGAGGGTCGACTTCAATCAGACCTCCTATTTTCCACGGTTTGTGGCCACCAGGTGAGACGATGTGTGATGATAAACTGCCTTTAAATATTAGTTTTTGTTTAATCACAATTGCTTTAGCAGTGTGTGGTCCACAAATGAGCTAAAATTGGGAGGGCATCCTGGCATTTGCACTGACAATTAAACTGAAATCATACTGACAAATGAACTTGACAATGGATTGAAACATATGCAATCATTATCACATGCCCTGGACGTTGTCTGCACATGCCTACAGTAAATCAATGATACATCCACAGGTGGCTGGCAGTCAATCTGGAATTTGTTGGTAATGGTGTGGTCTTGGCTGCTGCAATTCTCTCTGTGATGGGAAAGGACACCCTGAGCCCAGGCATAGTTGGTTTGGCTGTGTCACATTCGCTCCAGGTAAGAGTCCACGTCATTCTCCACCTCAAATGCACACACACACACACACACACACACACACACACACACACACACACACACACACACACACACACACACACACACACACAGATGCCTTATTTACCTATCAAGAAAAGGAACCCTTTGGCTACACAGTCATGCAAAAAGCATCAGAGGCAGTCCTTCTGAGCACCAATAACAATAGCCAATAACAGTTAAAAGCTAGATAAGTTGGTTGGCACAATCCATACATTACTAATGCAGGTGAAGGAAAATTCCCATGCAAACCTCATCATATTCAATGTTGCAGGTGACTGGAATCCTAAGCTGGATTGTGAGATCATGGACGGATGTAGAAAACAACATAGTTTCTGTGGAGAGAGTGAAGGAGTACTCTGACACTGCTAAAGAGGTTAGTGCAACCACAATACACTATGCACACAAACCCAGTGGGGTTGTAGCCCCACACTGGTAAACATCACAAAACCGGCAGTATAGAAATTGAGCATTAGATCTCTTAATGCAGCCGGTACAAAAACGCTTTCAGTTTGTGCTACCTTCCCCACCTCTATCGTCTCCTCCAACAGGGTGCGTGGACCGTTGAGACCAACCCCCTGTCCCTTGCCTGGCCCCAGAGAGGCACCATTGACTTCCAGGACTACGGTCTGCAGTACCGCAAGGGCTTGGACTTGGCGCTGAAAGGCATCACACTGCACATTCAAGAGAGAGAAAAGGTGACTCGTCATGCTGTTAAGAAAAACAGCCCACACAGTATTTTACCAGGTTCACCTTTTGATGGGCTAAATTGCTCCTGATGTTCACAAAATCTTGTCAAGAAAGATTTTTATGTGGATTTTGAATTTAAACCAAATTTTTCCTCCCCTAGGTTGGGATAGTTGGTAGGACAGGAGCAGGGAAGTCCTCACTTGCCCTGGGAATCTTTAGGATCTTGGAGGCAGCAAAGGGGAAGATCTTTATTGATGGCGTGGACATTGCAGACATTGGTCTCCATGACCTCCGATCCCGTATTACGATCATCCCTCAGGTATTACAGTATTGATAAATAATATTAAGAGTCAGCACAGTTGAAAGTAAACTTGCAGGGCTTTTTAGAGAACATCCAGTTAGCGTCTGATGGAAAATAGGCCAGTCTAGGTGGTCAAGCACAAGTAACACACCCTGCTTCATGATGAATAAGATGTATGCTGTGTTTGTTGGGGTTTTTTTTCTTTCCAGGACCCTGTTCTCTTCTCAGGTTCCCTACGAATGAACCTTGACCCATTTGATACCTACTCAGATGAAGAGGTGTGGAATACATTGGAGCTTGCTCATCTCAAGAACTTTGTCTCCAATCTGCCAGACAAACTTAACCATGAATGCTCAGAAGGAGGGGAAAATCTCAGGTATGGAACGAATACTCTTTTACCTTTCTGTTTTTTGATAGTAATTGTACCAATATTGTTGTATCTACTCATTCATTTGATTGTATTTCGATGTCTGGCCTAAGACACAGCATTTAGTCTATTGTCCACTAGTGCTGATATGGTGGTGGTGGTGGTGGTGGGGAGGGATTATGATTGAGTCACTGCATACAAAGTGTGATACAAACAGATATTTACATTTTCTTATTTATCCGATGTTTTTATGCAAACCAATTCACAAGAGATTCAGGAATTAGCAGCTATACTCCTATGTCAAACTACAAGCATTTTAGAGGGAATCCTAATCATATCATAGCCAAGTGTGCATGTTATATCAAGTGCAATTAATGTAAGTGTGCAGCAGGTAGATTAGGGCCAGCTATGGGTCAAGATAGGCCTTGAAAAGGAAACTTTTTAGGTCTTTCTCAAACAAATGTAATAGCATGGAGCATAATAGTCAGAGAAACACTGCATATATTCTTTTTCTCCCTGACTTTGCCTCTCTTTTTTCTCCCCTTCCCTTCAATAATCATTTATTGTGTAGTTTGGGTCAGCGTCAGCTAGTATGCTTGGCGAGAGCTCTGCTGAGGAAAACCAAGATCTTGGTTCTGGACGAGGCCACAGCTGCTGTGGACCTGGAGACAGACACCCTCATCCAGTCTACAATCCGCACACAGTTTGAGGACTGTACTGTATTAACTATTGCCCACCGCCTTAACACCATCATGGACTATACCAGGTAAATTTTAATTTACATAGCCCATCTACAGTAAACCCATGATAATGATGTGACTGATTGTTGGCCTAGGCCCCGCTGATAGCAGTCTATTTAAGGCAATTATATTTAAAAGACTCCATAGTAATGAGCAATTTCTTGCAAAAATATTGGAGAGGCAATTTTGGAAACACAGAATCCACAATTATTTCGAAAAAATTTGCTTTGGGTGTGTATTTGGAGAGCTTTGTTGAAATGTAATAAGAGTGAATAACGCTGAAAACTGCTTTTTTTTTTTTTTTTGCTCTGTTGCTCCACAGGGTGATAGTTATGGATAAAGGAAAAATCTCAGAGATGGACTCTCCAGCCAACCTCATCTCACAGAGGGGACAATTTTACCGCATGTGCCGGGAAGCCGGGCTGGTCTAGAGCTCCCCAGTCCCTTGTGCCAGTGGAACAATAGTATGGTCTATAGACCCATCACCTTCCTTCAGTGGCACTCCCGGCACATGAAAAGGGGCCAATTTCGAACTTTGTGGCAGCTGAAAACTCTGCTCCAAAAGGGCGTTGTGTATTTACAACTCAAGGATGAATCTAAAAAGAAGCTGATCACACAGTCCCTATTTGCAGGTTTAAAACACACACACGTACAGTCATCTGTCAAAAAAGCAATGCTTTAACCTCACAGTGTCATTCCAGTAGCTACACAGGTTTTTTTTTTTTTAGATTTAGCAGGTTGTACATATTGTATATACAGGTGTCAGTTTAACATGAGGGCTGGAATGAAAGTGTGCCACAGATGATTTTCATTCTTTCTGAATGAGCCAAAGTATTTTTGTAAACTTGCAACATTTTTTTCCTTTTTACATTTACATTGTTGGTTTGCTACATTTTCACAAAGACTATTTTTCATGTTAATGTCTCAAGGTTGAATCCTTTGAAAATCTTAACCTCATTCAACCAATCCAACACAGAATGTGCTGAGAGCATTTTGTGCTGGAAACACATCTGCTTCTATCTTCCCATTTCAGAAACTAGGACAGAAAAAAAGTATTATTTGACACACTAACCTTCAAAAAGCTGATACTGGAAAACCCAGGAAAAGAAAACCAGCATTTGAGCTTGAAACAGCTTATTTAGATTTTTATAAGTCAGGGAGAAATAAGAAAACATTGATATGAGCCAAGACACTATTAAGCGTCCCTCTGTGTTGTGGCCTTCGTTTATTTCTGTCAAAGTAAACACATAAAAAGTCAATATAGAGCCATCCGGCTGAATGTAACCTTACACCGGTAGGGAAAACCACCATGGATGAAGTGAATAGCTTTGCAAAGTGATGTTGATAGTTTTGTGGGAGAATATGTCACCAATGCTTTCAACACACAAGCAAGGGGAGAGGGAGAGAGAAAGACTGTTCCCAAGGTCAGTTCTCAACACGAAAAACTTGATTGACAAACCTGCATCTACTTTATATTTCAGTATTATTTCATGGTTGCTCCTTTGGCGCTGGTATGATGGACTGTAAATAACAAGTCTCTGTGTTGATCTTCATTTGAAATGAGAACCATGTAGACTTTTCATGGAGAAGTGACATGTATTGTTTTTGTCTTACTGGTTTAGACAATATAATCAAAGAGAAGCTGTATACTATTTATGTCAAATGACAAAATGTATTGAAAAGTCATAAAAATTCTGAGGACTGTATTATATTTCTACATGTTATATTTAGCCTGTTCATATTTGACTGACTATTTACTGTATGAATTTTCTGTACTATACATCATGTTGGAATTAATAAAAAAAAAGAAAATGTTCAAACATACTGATTTTACATATTTAACGGTCAGCCTGCGTATTTGATTATTCATGTTTAAAGTGAAATTTGAAGAAAAAAAAGGTGAGATTAAGCTTCCAGTAGCTACAGTATGGAAAAATAAGATTTTCTTCCTCTGGACAACCACTGGAATAGGAGGGAGAGGTGAAATGACAATATGCAAGGCACTGGTTGGAGTGTCGGTGCTGTGACTCCACCACCAATGATGGCTGCCTTGTGTTTTGCATGGTAATAACGCCAGGCGGGCTAAATATTTTATAATGTTCTATTTTTGAACGTCGTTTCGTTGCACATGGAAATGAGTTTGTTTTGGGTTTTTTTAAAAGAAAGAAAGAAAAAAAGGAAGCGTCCGACAATAAAAGTTGTAATTGCACCACCCAACCATCAGGTGGAAGAGTGCTCAAAGTTTTCGCTCTTGCTCGCTTGCCGTGAGTGAAACTGTTTACACTAGCAACAATGGCGACCATCACCGAGCTAAAACACGGTGAGACAGTCAAGAAACCGACATGCTCTGTTTAACGTTAGCGGCGATACACATAACCGAAACCTGAATCTCGTTATACGTATCAGACAGCTTTCACCAACTAGATTTATAAGTTAACGTTACGGCAAATGTTGATGGATGTATCGGCGTCGGTCTTTTTTTTTTTTGAACGTCTTAGCCCCGTTTTCCACAAACCGACCCTTTCCCATAGCATACTGTGTAGCGTTATAGGCCTTTTAATGCGTTTTTCCTACCTTCCAACAAGCCATTGGTTTCCACTCATCTCGGCAGGGTAATTAATATGAAAATCAACTTGTAGAGACTTAAAACTTGCGCAAAGATGTCCAGGTAATCCAATACCAGTGAACATTAACGTCAACAAGTCGCCATTATTTTTATTCATATGTAGTAATAATAATAATAATAATGGATTTTGTGTGCCAAAGTTGCTTCGTCGTGATAAGGCAGTTGATTGCGCGGATTGATTTGAGAGGTTTTCCAAGGACTTCTAGGAAAAGTACTAGTATTCCCCAGTATGTTGGACATTGACTTTAATGTTTTAGTTTTGACACATACCATTTTCACAGTTCTGGTAACACCTAAAAGTCCAGACCCTTGTTCGTGAACTTTAGGTTAGGGTTATGGTTAGTCTAGCCTGGCCCTAATGGGTTGCCATAATCAAAGGTCTGCCAACATTTGAAGGGTTAAATCAATTTGGGCCAGGTAAAGTATGACTGTTCTTTACTAAAGTGGACGTCTAACCCTTTAATATATGTGTGTTTGTTCTGGCCCAAGCTATTTATCGTGCCTAGATTCACAGCTAAAACCCAGTTCCCCATTCACTGGAAAATACTTGGAAAACGACTACGTATTGCTTATTAATTAGCAAGCATGAGGCTGGATTTTGAGCCTTTATGTTTTGCACTGAGGACCACCTCACTTACTGTACTCAAACAGAATTTAGCTTGATCCAAGTGGGTTTTATATTCAAATTGGAGGTCAAAAATAACTATCAGCTTTTGAAGACCCCTATTTGAAGGGTTAAATCTATTTAGGCCAGGTAAATTAAGCCTGCTCCAGTTCTGTTCTGACATTGACCTCTACTGTATTCTTTAATAAATGTCTTTTTGTTCTGGATCCAAGCCATTTATCGCACCTAAATTCGTAGCTAAACCTCAGATCCTTAGTCACTGGAAAAGACTGTGTAAGAGTGAGTATTGATTAGCAGGTTTAGGGCCAGATTTGAAGACTTAATCCATCTTGCACCAAATGAATTCACCAATCAATACCCTATATGGTGTCATTCTTTTGCGAGGTCTTTTCCAGAGAAGAAGGCTTTTAAGATGTGAGTCAAAGCATGAAAAAAATGGCTTAGGCTTGAACAGAAAAACATATTTTAAAGGTAGCCTAGATATCCACTTTAGTACAAATTAGATGTACTTTACCGAACCCTACCTAATGTAAGCTTTCAAATGCTGGCCTGAAAAGGCCCATAGAGTCATTTTTGAACACCATTCCGAATATGAAAACCTATGTTGGCCAGGCTAAACCTCATATCATGTTAAAGTTGGTGAGATTCTCTTTGGGGCAAAACATAGCCTAGAAATATGTGGCCCAAAGTGAGTAAAGGTTTGAAACGTGGCTTTAAAACATAGGTAACCAATAGTTTATTCTCCCAAGACGACAACGTCTTGCCTCTTGGGAGAGAGAGCCATCCTCTGTTGCTCTCCCTGAGGTTTCTTCGTATTTTTTCTCCCTGTTAAAGGGTTATTTTATTTTCTGGGAGTTGTTCCTTATCCAGTGTGAGGGTCTAAGGACAGGATGTTGTGTTGCTGTAAAGCCCCTTGAGGCAAATTTGTAGTTTGTGATATTGAGCTATACAAATAAAATTGACTTGACTTGACTTCAGTGATATAATTATTAAGGAACTAGATTTTCCAGTGTCACACTATGAAATGGGATGTAACAAAGCCAAAACACAATTATTAGGAAGTCAGTATCCAGTTTAGTAGAGAAATTTTATATTTTTCCTCAAATTCTAACATATGGCAATCAATGAACACCTAAGATATGTCAGCACCTCCATTCAAAAAGATTCACTCTATCATTACAGCCCATGACTGGCATCGAATAAGTAGCTGTGAAGAAGTAACCTCGGCTTTAACTAAAACACACAAAAACACCATAGTGGTCTTTTAACTTAACGAGTGTTACCCCATGTTTCTAAGCAAGGATATAAACTGGTGCAGCTTTATTTTGGTTGGATAGTAGTCACCCAAATGAGCATTTATTGATCCTGCATACTGACGAGTAGAACTGATGTAATATTTACTTTCAGCTTTGAGGGAAACACTAGAATCCCGTGGTGTCCTGGGCCAGCTGAAGGCTCGCATCAGGGCAGAGGTGTTTAGTGCCCTGGATGACCAACGTGAACCCCGCCCCCAACTGTCCAATGAAAATCTGCTCATCAACGAGCTCATCCGGGAGTACCTGGAATTTAACAAGTACAGGTACACCTCATCAGTTCTGACAGCGGGTAAGTTTGCCCTTACTCACTTAAATGCCATTATTTTTGGTGTCTACCATTGTGACTTCCAGCACTTGAAATTTATGCTCAAGTCAGTTTTATTTGTATAGCCCAACATCACAAATTGCAAATTTGCCTCAAGGGGCTTTACAGCAACAAAACATCCTGTCCTTAGACCCTCACATCGGATAAGGAACAACTCCCTAAAAACATTTAACAAGGAAAAAAATAGGAAGAAACCTCAGGGAGAGCAACAGAGGAGGGATCTCTCTCCCAAGACGGACAACATGCAATGGGTGTTGTGTTTACGCAATTTACAGAATACAACATTGAAAGAGGATAACAGAATTATAATGGAATTATAAAATATAATGAAGAATATAATGAGGAGGATGCCAAGCAGTGTCCAGACACTACTGGAACAGCCCAGGACATGAGCCACATGACCAGCATCACCATGCAGACAAACCCCCCCCCCTTAAAAAAAAACAACACATTAGTCACAGTCTGAGTGAGAGAAGGATATAACGTTGAAACAGGATAACAAAATCATATGGATTTATAAGATACGTATATAAAAGAAAAATGTGATTATGCTCATGTGACTATAATATAGCTGTTCTCCTACGCTGCTTCAAAAAGGTATATATAATGAGTAGGATTTTACACGGAATCTGCCCTGTGACGGCCTGGCGGCCTGTCCAGGGTGTCTCCCCGCCTGCCGCCCAATGACTGCTGGAATAGACTCCAGCATCCCCACGACCCAGAGAGCAGGATAAGCGGTTCAGATAATGGATGGATGGATCAATGTATAGACTCATACAAAAATAATCTCTCTCAATCACCCCTTTGACCCACTAGATGCGTGTGGCAGTGTCTGTATCTGCAGAGACCCTGTCCTCTGCCTGTATTTTCGTATTTTGCTGTGTACGGGACATTTCTGGGCATTAACCTTTGGTCAGCAGAACTCTAAAAACATAGCAACCAGGTGCTAGATTAAGATCGTAAGCACGCATCCAAGAGGAAGCTACGGCAATGGCAGACACGGCACCAAAAAGACGCAAATATAGCGAGGCAAAACGTCAAGTGGACAAAGCTCCTTCAAAAACAAGAGTGAATCTGAGGAGGAGGATAGGGATGAAGCGCAACACGGAGTTGG
This sequence comes from Lampris incognitus, assembly GCF_029633865.1. NCBI lineage: Eukaryota > Metazoa > Chordata > Actinopteri > Lampriformes > Lampridae > Lampris > Lampris incognitus. The sequence goes on from NC_079215.1 coordinate 28,745,257, forward strand.
CCTGTACACTGGGATGTATTATGGCAACTGCGGTCAGGGAGCACATGCTTCCAGTGTCACAGAGGCGGGGAGGAGGTGCCAAATTTGAACCGCAACTGACAAATCCTACTCACTCTAGCAAGGTGGACTCACACTAAATGCACTCATCATGAGATGTACTCTTAGTTATGATATGATTATTATGTGGCCGCTACTATTTCTTCATATAGTACTACCGCAATATGATTACTTTATGGCGAGCCGTTTCATCATTTATTCATTTTAAGGCACTAGTCACTAAAAATAAGACAGTAGTACTTATTCTTTGAATACAAGTTGCTATTCTGACTGTCACAAGTCACTACTGTAAAGTCACTAGTGCTAAAAATTAGATACTAGCTCCATTTGAATAAGCACTAGTTAATAATTTGATTATGAATAGTCACTCTTCTCTTTTACTCATAACAATTCAATAACCACTAGTTCTTTTATTTTAGTTACTAGCAACTAACTAACTACTACTACTACTTTTGGCTGCTCCCATTAGGGGTCGCCACAGCTGATCATCCGTTTCCATTTCTTCCTGTCTTCTGCATCTTCCTCTGTCACACCAGCCACCTGCATGTCTTCCCTCACCACATCCATTAACCTCCTCTTTGGCCTTCCTCTTTTCCTCTTCCCTGGCAGCTCCATATTCAGCATCCTTCTCCCAATATACCCAGCATCTCTCCTCCACACATGTCCAAGCCATCTCAATCTTGCCTCTCTTGCTTTGTCTCCAAACCGTCCAATTTGAGCGGTCCCTCTAATATAATCCTTCCTAATCCTGTCCTTCTTCGTCACCATCCATCCATCCATTGTCTTAACCGCTTATCCTGCTCTCAGGGTTGCGGGGATGCTGGAGTCTATTCCAGCACTCATTGGGCAGCAGGCGGGGAGACACCCTGGACAGGCCACCAGGCCATCACGGGATCAACATACACACACACACACACACACACACCCATTCATAGGGACAATTTAGTACTGCCAATTCACCTGACTTACATGTCTTTGGACTGTGGGAGGAAACTGGAGTCCCCGGAGGAAACCCACACAGACACGTGGAGAACACGCAAACTCCACACAGAGGACGACCTGGGATGACCCACCAAGGTTGGACTACCCCGGGGCTTGAACCCAGGACCTTCTTGCTGTGAGGCAACTGCGCTAACCACTGCTCCATCGTGCCGCCCCTTCTTCATCACTCCCAGTGAAAATCTTGGCATCTTCAACTCTGTCACCTGCAGCTCCGCCTCCTGTCTTTTCGTCAGTGCCACTGTCTCCAAACCATATAGCATAGCTGGTCTCACAGCCATCTTGTAAACCTTCCCTTTAGTGCTTGCTGGTACCCTTCTGTTGCAAATCACTTCTGATATTCTTCTCCACCCACTCCACCCTGCCTGCACTCTCTTCTTCACCTCTCTCCTGCACTCCCCATTACTTTGGACAGTTGACCCCAAGTATTTAAACTCATATGCCTTCATCACCTCCACTCCTTGCACCCTGACCATTCCACTGTCCTCCCTCTCACTCATGCATAGGTATTCTGTCTTGCTCCTACTGACTTTCATTCCTCTTCTCTCCAGTGCATACCTCCACCTCTCCAGGCTCTCCTCAACCTGCTCCCTACTCTCACTACAGAACACAATGTCCTCTGCGAACATCACAGTCCATGGGGACTCCTGCCTGATCTTGTCCGTCAACCTGTCCATCACCATTGCAAACAAGAAAGGGCTCAGAGCGAATCTGTTGTGCGTCAGAAAGGAACCAGTGCAGGGGTCCGGCAGGGTCAAGCCTGTAGGCACGTTTATTTATATTCAGGGAAGGGAAATGCGGGATGTGTATGGTGCAGCTAGAGTCCTGGATGTGGGGTGTGTAAAAGGCTATATGTTTGTGTGCAGGGCGAGTGTGGTGCATGTGTGCAGGAATGTAAATGACTGGAGGGTGTTTGTGCGTGTGCATGCTGTTGAAGCGCAAGTCCAGGAGTAGGGGTTCTGCGGGAGGCAGCGTGGGAGCACAAGGGAGGGTCAGAGGAACACAAGGGACGCGAGGAAGACGGAACCCGAGAAGCACCGGGGGTTCATACTAGATGGCACAATCTGGCACCGATTGCACGTCAGCGTTTTCTCTTATAGCTGGCTGCAGATTGGCTTCAGGTGCGCTGATTTCCGATGAGCATCTGGTGCGTGGCTGCGCTCTCAATGAGCACGCTGATTGAACCCTGTCGGTAGACTTAGGCAGAGACGCGCCTTGCGTCTGGACCACAACAGTACCCTCCCTCCTATGGGAGCCACCGGGCAACCGTCCAGGGGCGTTAGGGTGTTCCAGGTAGAAGTCCGACAGGAGGGCGGGAACGGCGATGTAAGACCGGGGCACCCAGCTCTGGTCTTCCGGACCGTAGCCCTCCCATTGGAAGCCCCTCCCACAGCGGCGGACACGCAACAGCTTCCTGACCGGCCAGACCGGGTCACCGTGCTAGAGTACACGGGGAGGAGGCGGGGCTGCGACAGGTGGGGAGAGGGCACTGACAGACACAGGCTGGAAACATGAAACACGGAATGTGCCGAAGAGAAGGAGGGAGAGACAAACGCACCACAGTGGGGTTGATGATCCTCTCCACTGTGTAGGGTCCCACGTAGCGAGTGGCGAGCTTGCAAGAGGTCGTCAGGATGGGGGGGTCCTTGGCCAGGAGCCAGACATGCTGACCAGGCTGGTAGACCGGGGCTGGGACACGACGCCGGTTAGAGGAGCGTTGGGACTGGTCATTGGCTCTCAGCAGGGCAGCACGAGCAGACCTCCACATGCAGCGGCATCGGCGGAGATGATCCCTGGTTGACGGGACCGCCACCTCAGTCTCTGCTAGGGAAACATGGGGGGCTGGTAGCCCAGTGAACATTCGAAAGGAGACATTCCAGTGGCAGAGCTAATCATGGTGTTGTGAGCATACTCAACCCAGGCCAGATGCTTGCTCCAGGTCGAGGGGCTGCTGGTGGTCACACATCTCAGGGCAGACTCCAGGCTCTGGTTGGTGCGTTCCGCCTGTCTGTTAATCTGAGGGTGGTAACCAGAAGAGAGACTGACCGTGGCCCCAATCCCCCTACAGAAGGCCTGCCACACCTGGGAAGAGAACTGGGGACCACGGTCAGAAACAATGTCCAGGGGAATGCCATGGAGACGGACCACGTGGACAACCAGGAGTTCGGCGGTCTCAGCGGAGGACGGGAGCTTGGGGAGCGCCACGAAATGGGCCTGCTCGGAAAAACGGTCGACAATGGTGAGTATGACTGTGTTACCCTGAGACACTGGGAGTCCAGTCACGAAGTTCAGGGAGATGTGTGACCAGGGGCGACTGGGGACCAGGAGGGGACGCGGGAGACCAGCAGGGGCGCGATGGGAGGTCTTACTCCGGGTGCAGGTGATACACGCCGCCACAAACTCCCGAACGTCAGCCTCCATGGTAGGCCACCAGAAGCGTCGCTGGAGGAAGTTCAGTGTTCTGGAGGCGCCAGGGTGGCAGGTGAAGCGGCTGGAGTGGCTCCACTCGAGAACCCTGGAGTGGACTGCGGCAGGCACAAACAGACGGTTAGGGGGAACGTTACCAGGGCTGGGGTGAGTTCGCTGGGCGGTTCTGACCAGAGAGTCAATGGCCCAGGTGACGACGCCCACAACACAGGTTGGAGGCTAGATGGTGTCCAGGGCACCCTCCTGGGTGCCATCCTTCATAGACGCCCCCGGTTGGAGCCGAGAGAGCGCGTCTGCTCTGGAATTCTGTGAGCCTGGACGATAGGGCAGCATGAAATTGAATCGGCTGAAGAATTGCGCCCAGCGGGCCTGGCGGTCACTCACCCGTTTAGCTGACCGGATGTACACCAGATTCTGGTGGTCTGACCACACAAGGAAGGGATGCTCCGCCCCCTCGAGCCAGTGTCTCCATTCTGCCAGGGCGGCGTGGACGGCCAGCAGCTCCCGGTTGCCGACGTCATAGTTGCGCTCAGCTGGTGTGAGGCGCCGGGAGAAAAAGGCGCAGGGGTGCAGACGGTGATCCTCCGCTGAGCGTTGTGAGAGGATCGCCCCCAACCCAGAGTCAGAGGCGTCCACCTCCACCACGAACTTGCGGGTAGGATCCAGGTGGGCAAGCACCGGGGCCTTGGAGAACCTCCTCTTGAGGTCTGTAAAGGCGGTCTGATCCTCCGGGGTCCAGTCAAACTGGTGGAGGGTGGGGGTGAGGGCTGAGAGGGGCGCGGCGATGCTGCTGTAGTCCTTGATGAACTTCCTATAGAAACCCGCAAAACCCAGGAAGCGTTGCAGCTTTGTCCGGTTCTGGGGTCTGGGCCACTCCAACACTGCCTCGACCTTCCTAGGGTCGGTCCGAATGCGCCCCGCCTCCACAATGTGACCAAGGAACTCCAGTGAGGGGGTGTGAAAAGCGCACTTCTCCGCCTTGACAAACAAGCGGTTCTCCAGAAGGCGCTGCAACACCAGGCGAACGTGTTGGATGTGTTCGCTGAGAGAGCGGGAAAAAACTAGAATGTCGTCTAAATAAACCACAATAAAAACATTGATCATGTCCCGGAGCACATCATTAACAAGGGTCTGGAAAACTGCAGGGGCGTTTGTGAGGCCGAAAGGCATAACTAATTACTCGAAATGTCCCAGTGGCGTATTGAAAGCAGTCTTACACTCGTCTCCTTCGCTGATGCGGACGAGATGGTAAGCGCTGCATAAATCAAGCTTGGTAAAAATGGTGGCAGCAGAGAGGGGTTCAAACGTGGAGCTCATGAGGGGTAATGGATAGCGATTCTTAACTGTGATGTCATTAAGTTGTCTGTAATCAATACAGGGGCGGAGCGTGCCATCCTTCTTACCAACAAAGAAGAATCCGGCCGCCATGGGTGAGACGGAGGGGCGAATGATCCCGGAGGCGAGTGAGTCGGTGATGTACTCCTGCATGGCCTTCTTCTCAGGAAGAGTGATGTTATACAGCCTCCCGGGTGGAGTGCAGGCACCAGGGAGGAGCTCAATAGCGCAGTCGTAGGGGCGGTGTGGAGGGAGAGAGAGCGCCTCGGTCTTGCTGAAGGCAGCCGCAAGGTCATGATAAACCTCGGGCACGTTGGAGAGGTCTGGAGGAGGAGGCTCAGCCTTAGGAGCCCCAGGAGGATAGAAGGCGGAGCAGAGACAGTTTGCGTGGCATGCAACACTCCACCCGAGGATCCGAGCGGAGGACCAGGCGATGTTGGGGTCATGCCTCTGCAACCAAGGCCTCCCGAGAACCAGTGGTGAGGAGGGAGCGGTGAACAGAAGGAGGCGGCTTGTCTCGACATGGTTGCCTGAGACAGTTAGCTTGAGAGGCTCAGTGGTGTGGGTGATGAGACAGAGAGCGCGTCCATCCAGCAAGCGGGTTTCAGTAGGGGTCTCCAGTGGGGTGAGACTGATGCCAGCCTGCCGAGCTAGGGCCCCGTCAATGAAACTCCCGTCGGCTCCAGAGTCGATAAAGGCGCTGATAGGCAGAGACTGCTGACCCCAGGCGAGAGACGCAGGGAATAAAGGAGAGGGGGAAGGCTTGTTCTGGGGCAGAGTCATGCAGCTTACTAGTAGCCCCTCCCCTAGTAAACTCGGCCTTTTGGGCGTGTGGTACAGTCCCGAATGAAGTGTCCGGCCTGCCCACAGTACAAACAGAGCCGGCCTCGCATGCACTGTTCGCGCTCAGCCCCGGTGAGGCGTGACCGAGCCACCTCCATGGGCTCCATCCCAGGCTCAGGCGGTCGTGGCGAGGGAGTGGGCGGAGCTGCTGGTGCTGGCTGGGGACCCCGGGGGGGATGGGGCGAGGTGACTGGGGGGGTACCAGTGAGGGACTGGCGCTGAGCTCGAGCACGTTCGTCTCGCCTTGCCTGGAGGCGTTGGTCCATCTTCAGAGCCAGGTCGATTAACTCATTGCAGGTCGCCGGCCAGTCTCTAAAAAGTCCATCCTCGACCTCCTCGCTTAAGCCCCGCCTGTATGCACTCGGCAGGGCCTCGTCATTCCAACGGCGTTCTGCGGCCAGGACTCGGAAATCGACGGTGTATTCGGCCACCGAACAAGAGCCGTGTTTGATGGTGTGGAGACGGGAGGTGGCGCCACAGCCACCAATGGGGTGATCGAACACACTCTTGAATTCCCTGAAAAAGGCTGCATAATCAGAAGATAGGGCGGGTTTCTGATCTAGGGCAGCCGTGGCCCATCTGAGAGCCTTACCCGTAAGCAGGGACATGATAAAGGCGACCTTAGCGCCGTCTGAGGTGTAACGGCTGGGCTGGTGGCGGAATACCAGCTCACACTGGACTAAGAAACCACAGCAGAGCTCGAACTCACCCTCATAGGACTTCGGGGGGGTTAGCTTGGGCTCTCTATGAGCGGGCCCGAGAACCGTAGCTGGGGCTAGAACTGGTCCTGGGGCAGGTTGGTCCGCTTGAGGCGCGGGTTGCAGTGGGCTTACCGTCACGTCCAGGCGATCCAGCCGAGCGAGGACCTGAGCAAAGGCGGCGGTGAGACTGTTCTCCAGCGTCGTCATCCGTGTGCCTTGTTGTTGGACTGCTGCGTTGAGTCTTACGATGCCACTGGAGTTCCTGCTGGGCCCGGTTCCATCGTGGCCAGAATGTACTGTTGTGCGTTGGAAAGGAACCAGTGCAGGGGTCCGGCAGGGTCAAGCCCGTAGGCACGTTTATTTATATTCAGGGAAGGGAAATGCGGGATGTGTATGGTGCAACTAGAGTCCTGGATGTGGGGTGTGTAAAAGACTGTGTTTGTGTGCAGGGCGAGTGTGGTGCGTGTGTGCAGGAATGTACATGACTGGAGGGTGTTTGTGCGTGCTGGTGAAGCGCAAGTCCAGGAGTAGGGGTTCTGCGGGAGGCAGCGTGGGAACACAAGGAAGACGGAGCCCGAGAAGCACCAGGGGGTTCGTACTAGATGGCACAATCTGGCACCGATTGCACGTCAGCGTCTTCTCTTATAGCTGGCTGCAGATTGGCTTCAGGTGCGCTGATTTCCGATGAGCCTCTGGTGCGTGGCTGCGCTCTCAACGAGCGCGCTGATTGAACCCTGCCGGTAGACTCAGGCGGAGACGCGCCTTGCGTCTGGACCACAACACAATCCTTGATGTAATCCCACCTCCACCTTGAACCCATCTGTCATTCCAACCGCGCACCTCACCATTGTCACACTTCCCTCATACATATCCTGTACCACTCCTACATACTTCTCTGCAACTCCAGACTTCCTCATACAATACCACGCCTCCTCTCTGTCTGCTTTTTCTAAATCTACAAAGACAAAATGTAACTAACTAACTAAGCACAAGTAACTAATCTAATATTATTTTTTTAGCAAATAGTAGCTTTACCCTAGCGACTAGTTTTTAGTTATTTTAGTAATTTTCTCTTTACTAGTAACACTTCAATAAACTCTAGTTCATTTATTTTATTTACTAGCAACTAACTTAAAAAGCACAAGTAACTAATCTAATTTTTTTTAAAAAAATACTAACTTCACCCTAGCGACTAGCTTTAAAAAAAAAAGAAGTGTACTTTTTAGTGACTTGTGCCTAAACAGCCCATAGTCTGTCCATTGTCCAAACTGCTTATTGCTCTCAGGGTCACGGGGATGCTGGAGCCTACCCCAGCAGTCACTGGGCGGCAGGCGGGGAGACACCCTGGACAGGCCGCCAGGCCATCACAGGGCCCACACACACACACACACACACACACACACACACACACATTCACACCTAGGGACAATTTAGCACAGCCAGTTCACCTGACCTACATGTCTTTGGACTGTGGGAGGAAACCAGAGCACCCGAAGAATACCCACGCAGATTGGGGAGAACATGCCAACTCCGCATACAGGATGACCCAGGATGACCCCCAAGGTTGGACTACCCTGGGGCTTGAACCCAGGACCTTCTTGCTGTGAGGCAACAGCGCTAACCACTGCGCCCCCATGCCGCCACAGCCCATAGTCTGCCAGCTAAATACAACCCACCATTTAAAAGATGGCTGAGATGATTAGGCACAAGTCACTAAAAATTAAACACTTGTATTTATTTTTTTTAATGTGAGTCGCTATTCTCGCTGTCACTATTGTGACTATAGTGTACTACTGTATGTGAGGCTCTGTGCAAAAGGTGGAAACAAATATCCTGTTGTAGGACAAAGTGTCTATCTATTGTTAAGTTACTAGTTGCTAAAAATGGATACTAGGTCTAAAATAAATGTTTGCCCATCTGTAAGACAGTTCTACTAGTCATTATATATTAGTCACTAGTAACTATTTATGACTGATAGTGGCTATTCCAGTAACTACCAGTGAATGTCCCACTGTTGCTAGTTGCATTTGAATAAAGCCTAGTTTTTTCAAATGTGGCTAGTTGTTATTCACTTTGACACTCAACTATTTCATTTTGACTAGTCAAATCTGAAATTTTGATATCAACATCTAGTTGTGAGTAGTCATATTAATTCACTAGTGTTACAAAATGTTATTAAAAACATAAATGCTGAAATCCTTATTTGGAGTAGAAATTGGATCTCGTTAAAAAGCTGCTTGTCAATACTGAATAGAAACAATGTAATTGTGACAAGTGATAATGGGAAAAGCAACTAGTCATTGAAGAATAATTACTCGTAACTAATATATAATAACAAGAAGTTAACAAGTAGTGCTACTTAAACAGTGACTAGTAGTTAATTAAAAGTTGATATCTAATATGTGGAGCCTCAATTGCTAAGCAACTTACAAGGAACTTTTCCTTGTAAAAATATGAGAGGGCGTCCGGGTAGCATGGTGGTCTATTCCATTAACTAACAACACAGGGATTGCCAGTTTGAATCTCCGTGTTACCTCCGGCTTGGTCGGGTGTCCCTACAGACACAATTGACCGTGTCTGCGGGTGGGAAGCCAGATGTGGGTACGTGTCCTGGTCGCTACACTAGTGCCTCCTCTGGTCAGTCGGGGCACCTGGTCAGGGGGGAGGGGGAACTGGGGGGAATAGCATGATCCTCCCATGTGCTACACCCCCCTGGCCAAACTCCTTACTGTCAGATGAAAAGAAGCGGCTGGTGACTCCACATGTATCGGTGGAGACATGTGGTAGTCTGCAGCCCTCCCGGTTCAGCAGAGGTGGTGGAGCAGTAACTGGGACGGCTTGGAAGAGTGGGGCAATTGGCCAGATACAATTGGGGAGAAAAGGGGGGAGGGGACAAATGATAATGACTAGTGCCTCATAATTAGGTACTGATAACTAAAATAAGGGGTAGTAGTCATAGAACTTTGTCCCCAGAGGGGCAGCTGGTTGTGCAGCACTATGAACAGTTTTAGCACAAGATAAAAACAGAAGGCAATTAAATACAACATGTAAACACAGAGTAGTAAAAATAACAAAGGTAATAATGATAAAAGAACTAGGGGTTATTGAATTGTTACTAGTAAAAGAGAAAAGTGACTATTCATAATCAAATGAGTATCTAGTGCTTATTCTAATGGCGCTAGTATCTAATTATTAGCAACTAGTGATTTACAAGTGACTAGTGACAGTCAGAATAGCGACAACTGTTTAAAAAAACAAGTGTCTAATTTATAGTGACTAGTACCTTAAAATGAATAAATGATAAAACGGCCAACTATATTACTGTGGTACTGAAACTGGAGTCAGTCTTTCTCTACAAGTCCTTCAGGGAGGTCTCAGGGAGTTTCCAACAAAATAAAGAAAAGTTCAAAAAGTTAAACAAAGACCAGAATACCATGGTCCCTGGGCAGCAGGTATCTTTGTATGTAAAATTATGTACAAAGGGATTTGTGGTTAAAAACAGAAAACAGGAAGCATAAAAACCTTCAGGGTTGCCAAGGCCAAAACAACAAACATAAAATGACCACAATGCTACAAACTGAAAGAGTAATACAAAGAAAAGCACAGTACAGTCCTCCACTCCCTATTTCACAAAAACAGTAGGAAAAAGGGGGAATACAGTAAATGACAGCTCCACCCTACGATGCTTTCAAAGACAAAGGAAACATGGCCAGTAATCCTTTTAAACTTAGGAACACAACAGATAAGTCTAAAGAACATCCTTGTCAGTAGTCTGAAAAAAGTGACTACACAAGGATTTTTTTTAAGTCCATGAAACGGATGTCAAGTTCTTCTTGTTCTTCTTTTTCCAAACTCTTCCGACTCACTTTTGGTAATTAAAGCTTACCAATGTAGGCTGTACATGTCAAAGATTACCTAAGCTGACATGCTTTGGTTGTGTTTTCACTGCTTTGTTTTTACAGAATCAGGCCAACCTGAAGCCCCCCTGGACAGACAGTTCCTGGCAAATGAGTTGAAAGTAGTGGAAGATGCAAGTTCCAGATCTGTGTAAGTATATTAGGATCTGGGAATAGTAAAATGTAATAACACTATAGCATCCCCAGGATTTGAAGCTCAGAGGAAGTTATATTGATACATCAATTTGTCTACTGACTTTGTATGAGATTTTTACAGTTTTTTTTTCGGGGTATCATGGTGGTGATTCTCACATTTTGACTTACCAGGCCTCTTCTGTACGGCTTGGTGTCTCATTTCCTGAGCACAAGTGGTGAAAATGGAGGGAAGGTATTCCTGAGAGGCACCTCTCTCTCAGCCGGTTCCAGTGTGTCTAATACAAAGCCTGGGCCTGAAGCTTAAACACCAGTTTGTTTCACGGGATATGTTTTGTGCAGTATGTTCTGTAGCAGCCAATAATGTAATAACTACCATTAATGCAGTAACTGAAAATAACGTGATAATTTTTCCATTGTTAATGTAGTAAAAGTCGATAATGTAATAACTGGCCAATAATGAATGTAATACATTTTCTGAACCAATAACGTTAAACTTTTTGCCCATAATGTCATAAATGATTGCATTATTGGCTGGTTATTACACTAGCTGGGTTAAAAAATCATTATAAAAATGTAATAACTGGAGCCGATAATGTAAAAAATATACTTATAACACTTTGTTTAAGTTTTGTGTATTGGCTATAAAGTGTCACTTCATAACTTTTACCTGACACCCCCCCCACACACACACACACACACTCTGGGAATTGAGACTATTTATTTGTTCATGTAACTTGATGGTTAGACTTCTATACATACACCCTGCCTTCTACTCCTTAACCATTCGAGTACCAAATGAAGTGCGAGCACATTTGCAAACACAAACAATTACTCTTATGTCACATAATATAAAATAGATACTTCTTTGAAGACGCTTTGTCCTTGAATACAAAGACCACCATTTCTTTTCATGAAAAATGTCATCTTTGATTAAACGTATTTACATCACTTTCAAGCAAACTGTTTCAACCCCACTGTTATAGTTATTCAGTACTCTCTCTCTCCATGTATATATACCTGTGGCGGCTGGTGCTAACAATTTTAGGGGGGCGTAGTTTACCTTGGCGTGGCATACCTGACAGCTGCTTTAATGTCCACACAGTCACAGAGTTATTAAGAAGGACAATGTAGCCTATGTGTGGACATTAAAGCAGCTCTCAGGTGTGCTACACCAAGCTCAATTGCACCCTCCCAAAATTGTTAGCACCAGCCACCACTGATATATACCAAACCTGAGTCCTGAAAGGTTACGTGAAAAATGTATTACCAAATCAGAATCCTTGCCCTGTTTACATCCCGGCTTCATTTGGTACTCAAATGGTTAAGGAGTATAAGGCAGGACTGGAGATAAGTCTAACCATCAAGTCACACAAACAAATAAATAGTCTTAATTCCTAGAGAGGGTGTGTGTGTGTGTGTGTGTGTGTGTGTGTGTGTGTGTGTGTGTGTGTGTGTGTGTGTGTGTTTGTGTGTGTGTGTGTGTCTTTTCTCAGAGTTAGGACTAAGATTCAGGGGTCAGGATTGGTCAGTTTTTTGAGCTGCTATTTGAAAGAAGGAAGGGTAAGTGTCATGGAAGTCTGACACTTGATAATAAATAAAGTTTAAACAAAGTAATATAACTATATTATTACATTATTGGCTCCAGTTATTACATTTTTAAGGACTTTTTTAACCCAGCTAATAATGTAATAATCAGTCAATATAATAACGTAATACATTATTTGCAAAAAGTTATTACAGTATTGACTTTTATTACATTAAAAATGGAAAAATTATCACGTTATTGTCAGTCATTACATTGTTGGCTGCTACATAGTCCATTATGGATTATGTGGTTCACAGAATTTGATTGTTCTCACAGATCTGATCAAATAAGTTACTTTACCTGAGCACTCTGGGCACATGAATGTAGCTTTCAAGCCTTTTATAAGGAAGCCAGAATTCTGTCAAGCTAGAAATGAATGAATGGGGTCGCTGTAGTTTCCTTATATTGCCAAATATATGCAGGTGTTTTTATATCTTGTGTTCAGTATGTGCCAGTCACGGATGTTCATCGTTTAATTTCACTCAAATTAGAATTATTTGTGCTGTAATCTAATTTAATGTGAGCTACTCTGCTGTCATTACTGTCAATGTCAGTGCTGTTTCATTATTCTCTGTAACCTGAATGGAAAAAAGCTGAGATTACTTTCCTACAGACCTTCAGTCATTTTATTTATAATCACTCCTGGGTTTCTTATTACTGTATTTTATGTTTTTTTAATATAAATATTTTCAGAATTGGAATCTCTTTTATGAATGTTGTTGCCATTTCTTTGACTACCACACAGTGGCAGCCTCGCCAAAGAATGGGCTAACATTGTACTTATACGTATGTTGAGTCATTTCTAGTCCTTGTAGTAAGGGTCACTTTCTCAAACTTTTTCACAGCCAGTACAAAGATAACGAGGTTTGCTTAATTAACTGGCCAATGCAGAGCATGAATGAATTAGGTTTATTGTGGGACCCAAAAGTCCGAGTCCAGTTCTGTTATTACTACTATCCAGTAAGATTTCATCAGAAACTAACACAACATTTTTACTCATGTAGTATTTGTTATTCAAGAATATGTCACAAAACACTGATAGAAATTAATGTTTGGTTGAGAAAGAATGGCATGAATTTGAAATTTTGGAATATTTGTTCCACACCATTTGTTTTCATTTCCTCAAAATATTGTGACACCTTATATTTCATCCATCCATCCATCCATCCATTTTCCAAGCAGTTTATCCTAATTAGGGTCGCGAGACGCTGGAGCCTATCCCAGCATTCGTTGGGCGGAAATTATTTTTATTATTTTTCATTCAAGTTTTAATAATTGGACACTCTTCTTACAGTGTGAGTTGTTTTGGTCTTGTAAAAAGTAATGCCAGATATTGACGCAATGGCTATATTCCTCTTTGTGTTATCATTTCCACTGCAGGTGCCTTAATATTGAAAAGGGCACTTCCTACGCAAAAGCCTTTACAAAGGAAGTAAAAAACTCTTTTGTGTGAAATTATAGCATCAGATCTTTGTCAAGAAGTTAGAAGTCAAGTTTTCTTGTGCAATGACAGACTGAAGACCAGCACCAACATGCAACTAAACTGAACGTTTCTAAAGGGCAACACAACCTAGAATACAGAGATTTTCAGAAACCAGGATGCTTACATCCAAAGCACGATTGCACAGACCTAAAGCATCCACCCCATCTGAAGACCAATGTATCAAGCTAACATGCTTTACAGGACATAACAGCATCCGCATCCAAGATTCAAAGTCAGGGGGCGTCCAGGTAGCGTAGCGGTCTATTCCGTTGGCTACCAACATGGAGATCCTGGTTCGAATCCCCGTGTTACCTCCGGCTTGGTCGGGTGTACCTACAGAAACAATTGGCTGTGTCTGTGGGTGGGAAGCCGGATGTAGGTATGTGTCCTGGTTGCTGCACTCGCGCCTGCTCTGGGTGGTCGGGGCACCTGTTCAGTGGGGAGGGGGAACTGGAGGGAATAGTGTGATCCTCCTACGCGCTATGTCCCCCTGGTGAAACTCCTCACTGTCAGGTGAAAAGAAGCGGTGACTCCACATGTATCAGAGGAGACATGTGGTAGTCTGCAGCCTTCCCCGGATCGGCAGAGGGGGCGGAGCAGCGCCCGGGATGGCTCGGAAGAGTGGGGTAATTGGACGGGTACAATTGGGGAGAAAAGGAGGGGGAAATAAAAAAAAGATTTAAAGTCAGTTAAACAACATGTGCCCTACCCCAGTTAGTAAAACTACAATCAAAAGACAATTAGCAAACACTGGCCTTAACAGAAGAGCAGCAGTCTCCGGGGGCTCACCTGGTAGAGTGCGTACCACATAAGGCTGAGTCCTTACCGCAGCGGCTTGGGTTCAAATCCGGCCTGGGCCCCTCACTGCATGTCATCCCCTCTCTCTCCCCTGCCTTTCCTGTCTCCCTCTTGACTATCACTATCAAATAAAGGCAAAAAATGCCACCAAAAAAAAAAACATGGTTGGTGGTGGCAACATGCAGGTTTGGGGCTGTTTCTCCTATTCTGGAGTCAGAGACTTGCACAGGATCAGCCACACACTGATTAGGAAGAAGTGCCATATAGAGGCATGCCATCCCTTCTGTCTTCAGATTATGAGGAAGAGGATTCATTTTCCAGCAGGACAGCGATCTGAAACAAACATCAAAGCTTCACCAGGACTATTTGAAGTCCCAGGAAGAGCAGGCAGTGTTGACTTGGATGGCTTCCCCCCGCAGTCACCAGACCTCAATCCCACTGAGCACGCACGGAAACATTTGAAAAGGGAAAAGGCGAAACATACTGCAACATCACTGCACGACCTCTGGCCTGTTCTCATAGAGCACTGGAATAATTTAGATTCTCAAACTCTGCATAAACTTGTAGAATCAGTGCCAGATGGAATACAAACTATAATTTAAGCAAATAGTGGACGTACCAAAAAATGAGGAATTCTGTCTTTCTGTTAACATTAGCAAAACATTTTGACCCATGTTAGTAAAAACTGTAATTTTGCTTCTGATACATCAACTGAGTAACATTTTTGTGTTAGTCTTCGATGAATGATGAAAAAGAAAAAAAAATACCTTGGTAGTGGACTTGGACTTTTGAACCCAACAGCATTCACTTTTCTCTTATCAGAGAGATACAGCGTCTTTGTATGCTTGAAAAAGCAAGAAAACCCCTATCTCTGCTTGTGAGTCTTGGTATAGGTTTCTCTTAATGCTAAATTCTGTTTAACCTGTTGTTGCACATTATCCAGTATTAACTTGTTCATCCCTAACTATTGTTATGGTACATGCAATCAGTGCTTTTATTTTCTCAGAGTAGTTCCTTTAGGATGCACGAGACACTCCGTTGTCTAATTGGTTATTACACTGTAGCACATGGGCCTGATTGTACATAACAAGCGTCCCTGTTTGAGAAACTAGGATCGATCTAACTAAGCCTTTTTCCTTACACAGCTGGATACGAAACCTCACTTCTGAGGTAGATGGCTTTTTTGAATTGCAGAAGTTGCATATCTAACAAAGATTTTCCCCCCCCCGTTTTTCTCCCCAATTGTATCCGGCCAATTACCCCACTCTTCCGAGCCGTCGCGGTCGTTGCTCCACCCCCTCTGCTGATCCGGGGAGGGCTGCAGACTACCACATGCCTCCTCTGATACATGTGGTGTCGCCAGCCGCTTCTTTTTCACCTGACAGTGAGGAGTTTCACCTGCGGGACGTAGCGCGTGGGAGGATCACGCTATCCCCCCCCCCCTGAAGACCGCCCAGAGGAGGCGCTAGTGCAGCGACCAGGACACATACTCACATCCAGCTTCCCACCCGCAGACATGGCCAATTGTGTCTGTAGGGACACCCGACCAAGCTGGCGGTAAAACGGGAATTCGAACCAGGGATCCCTGTGTTAGTAGTCAACGGCATAGACCGCCACCCCACCCGGACGCCCCACAAAGATTTTTTTTTTATCTCTCCTCTTGCTGCCACGTTATAGTTGAGTTATCACCTCCACCTCCAAACTACCTTTCAAAAATGCTACATTTGTCCTTTACAGAATCCACTGTGTAGTAGGTGGTTTAGTTTACATATGAAGATACAGATTTGACTGTTGATTTGATGTTTCACAAACTTCCCATATATATGTCTCTAATGCAATGCATATGGTGGGAGCTGTGTCGAAGTGATACTTGCATATAGCCTAATCCCTAGCAAATGTTTACAGCCACCTGCAGCACCAGATGAGTGGACTCTACTATACCAGGACAACTTAAATAGTGTTAGATACATTTCAAATCACAGGAAAGCATAGTCGACTTAACATTCAGATATGGTCCTGTGGCTGTATGACTCCTCCGGCATTCAGTGTATTCACCAAGATGGGAATTCCCACCCACTCCATTCCAGTAAAGGAGAAAACGAACTATTTAAATCATGTTTGCTTATAGTAGTTGATATAAATCATCCATCCATTTTCCGAGCCACTTATTCTTAGTTTGCTCTCAGGGTCGCAGGGATGCTGGAGCCTATCCCAGCAGTCATTGGGCAGCAGGCAGGGAGACACCCTGGACAGGTTGCCAGACTATCGCACAGGGTCGACACACACACACACACACACACACACACACACACACACACACACACACACACACACACACACACACACACACACACATTCATACCTAGGGACAATTTAGTATGGCCGATTTATCTGACCTACATGTCTTTGGACTGTTGGAGGAAACTGGAGCCCCTAGAGGAAACCCACTTAGACACGGGGAGAACATGCAAACGCCACACAGGACGACCTGGGACGACCCCCAAGGTTGGACTACCCTGGGGCTCAAACCCAGGACCTTCTTGCTGTGAGGCGACTCCGCTAACCACTGTGCCACCGTGCTGCCCTGATATAAATCAGCATGAACAAATTAGCTGATGATAAATTATGAGACGCTGTATTTTTTTTGAGACATCTGCTGATCCAAATGTTTCTGTGAGCTACAAAGGTCCTCCAGGCCCTCTGTAGCTGCTCTTGTTCACCTCCATCACCTCACCCACCGTATATTCCACTACGAAGCTCAGATAAAAGTGACTGTAACTGTCTCTTTGTGAACCAGACTCAACACAGGTCACACAAGCATCTGTTGTGACCTGCCCAGACTCTAACTTTCACTTCCTCTGTATAGTTCTTTTCAAATAGCACCAAGAGTAGCACACTTCAAAGCACTAAGTCTCGAACCGACTCAAACGGGCTGGTTAGTGTCTTAAAAATGGATTCCAGATGGAGATCTGAGATCAGCCTTTGTTTTTTAACGCTAAATGCACTTCATAGTTAGTCCTGGGCCCTTTAAAACTAACCATGTCTTGATTACGTCAAAAAGCCGAGTCTCCTCTGAACTGTCTACTGCAGTTCCCCTTCGTGACTGTAGTTGCTTTACGAAGAAATCAACGATAATAAAGTGAAATTAAAAGATAACTCATAGCTATTAATGTGCTCTGTGTTTCTCAGAGCAGGTGGCAGTGACATTTTACATGCTCTCTGTGTGTGTGTGTGTGTGTGTGTGTGTGTGTGTGTGCGTTGATGATTCTGCACTTGCTTGTGAGTAGGGCAAATGGCTATGAAAGTGATGTGTACTGACTGCTGAAGCTGTTAGAAGAAATACGTAACTGTTATTGTACCTTTGTGTTCATATGGTAACTTAATTCATTGACTGTTAGTGCCACTAGACATGTTGTGGACATCTACATATTGAGACTAAAAATAGTAATAACAGAACTCAACTGGGACAACATGAAGTGATGTCGACATGTCCATCGTTCTCTGAATCAACATCTCTGCCTTGGATCAAACCCAAGGTGCCCTTATGAACAGGGCTGGGTTGTTTGCTCTGCATCATGGTTCATGAAGTGCGTTCCTTCACGTGTATGTCTGCATGCAAAAAAAAATGTCTGCATGCAGCTCCCATGTGTAGCCTCCACAAGTGCCTGTCTGTCATAGCCTTAATCTCATTATTTATAATAATAATGATAATAGCAAGGTGAGGTCAACTGAAAAGCCCCTGCACTGAAAATTATATGCCCTGATGCTGACCCTGCGCCTAACTAAAAGTCATGATACAGTATTAAAAAAAAACAACTATTAACTAAATTGAAATCTGCACATGCACATTTCCCCCTGCGTATGCCATACACATAGAGAACAGCAGTAATGGACATGGTCAGCACATACTGGCATAATGGCATAGAGATGTCAGTAACACCAAGGAATAAGCAACAATTTGAAATAAGTAATAGAGCACAGCTGTTTCATCTGCCTTTTGAAGATGTATTCTTTTTTGGGGGGGAGATCCCCCCCCCCTTTCACCCCAGTTGTACCTCTCCAGTTATCCCACTCTTCCGAGCCATCCCGGTTGCAGCTCCACCCCCTCTGCCAATCCGGGGAGGACTACAGACTACCACATGCCTTCTCCAATACATCTGGAGTCGCCAGCTGCTTCTTTTCACCTGATAGTGAGGAGTTTTTCCAGGGGTACGTAGCGCGTGGGAGGATCACGCGATTCCCCCCAGCCCCCCCCCCCCTCGAACAGGTGCCCCGACCGACCAGAGGAGGCGCCAGTGCAGCTACCAGGACACAACCGCATCCGGCTTCCCACCCGCAGACATGGCCAATTGTGTCTGTAGGGACGTCTGGCCAACCCAGCGGGAGCACGGGGATTCAAACTGGTGATCCCCGTGTTGGTTGGCAACGGAATAGACCTCTACGCCACCCCCCACGCCCCTGAGGGTATCTTCTAAATGTAATCTGAGTAAGCTACTCTTTTTTAGTATTTTAACAGAATACATTACTGATTACATTTAGGACAGTGTATTCAGTGTTAAGGCACTAAATACTTTTTTTAAGTATTCTGCCCAACCTTGCATATTAAGCAATGGCTCTGGCCATTAGACTAGACACGAATACTCTCTTAGAAACGACTATATAAGTGGAGGAAATTAAACACTGCCTGATGTTGGTTCAGTTGGCAGTTTGCCCTTAAATTGGTAGCATTTCTCCACTGTATAAATGTGTTGTGTGTAAATGGCACAGCTGTGTAAATACTATCATACACGCTGGACTGTACCAGAGAGCTGTTGTTTCCGTAGTCTTGAATTAGAATGCAATTGCATTCCATTGGGGTCAAACATATCCATAAACATAATTTTGATCTCATAGCACGCCTTCTATGGCCATGATGAATAGGAATATCATAAATCACACACACACACACACACACACACACACACACACACACACACACACACACACACACACACACACACACACACACACTGTGTGTAATCAGCTTAAACATTAAAACCACTTGCCTAATATTGTGTAGGTCCCCCTTGTACCGCCAAAACAGCTCTGTCCTGTCAAGGCATGGACTCCACAAGAACTCTGAAGGTGTCCTCTGGTATCTGGCACCAAGACGTTAGCAGCAGATCCTTTAAGTCCTGTAAGTTGGGAGGTGGGGGCTCCATGGATTGGACTTGTTTTTCCAGCACATCCCACAGATGCTCAATCAGTTTGAGATCTGGGGGATTTGGAGGCCAAGGCAACACCTAGAACTCTTGGTCATGTTCCTCAAACCATTCCTGAACAATTTTTGCAGTGTGGCAGGGTGCATTATCCTGCTGAAAGAGGCCACTGCCATCAGGGAATACCCTTGCCATGAAGGGGTGTACCTGGCCTGCAACAATGTTTAGGTAGGTGGCACGTGTCAAAGTAACAGCCACATGAATGCCAGGACCCAAGGTTTCCCAGTAGACATTGCCCAGAGCATTACACTGCCTGCGCCGGCTTGCCCTCATCCCATAGTGCATCCTGGTGCCACCTCTTCCCCGGGTAAATGACGCACATGCACCTGGCCGTCCATATGATCTAAAAGAAAACGTGATTCATCAGACCAGGCCACCTTCTTCCATTGTTCCCTGGTCCAGTTCAGATGCTCACGTGCCCATTGTAGGTGCTTTCTGCAGTGGACAGGGGTCATCATGGACACTCTGATCAGTCTGTGGCTACGCAGCCCCATACCCAGCAAGCTTTGATGCACTGTGTTCTGACACCTGTCTATCATAGCCAGCAATAACTTTTTCAACAATTTGAGCTACAGTAGCTCTTCTGTGGGATCAGACCAGACGGGCTACCCTTCACTCTCGATGCACATCAATGAGACTTGGGTGCCCATGACTGTCGCCGGTTCGCCGGTTCTCCTTCCTTGGACCACTTTTGGCAGGTACTGTCCACTGCATACTGGGAACACCCCACAAGACCTGCTATTTTGCAGATGCTCTGATGCAGTCATCTAGCCATCACAATGTGGCCCTTGTCAAAGTCACTCAGATCCTTACGTTTGCCCATTTTTCCTGCTTCCAACACATCAACTTCAAGAACTGACTGTTCATTTGCCACTGTAACAAGTTAATCAATGTTATTCACTTACCTGTCAGTGGTGTTAATGTTTTGGCTGATTGGTGTATATACATATTCACAGCACATCCAGAGTTCCAAAAGTGGGCCTCACTGATTGGCTTCATTAGATTTAACAATCCTCTATTTAGGCTCACTGACATCCCCCCTCCTCCTTGTCACAGTGTACTTGTGTAAGGTTTATTAATTAATCACCAGAGATGACGTTATATTCCAGGGAAGTGGGGGAGGGATTCTTGTGACATGCCAGACCTCAAGACTGAACAGCTTGGCCAATACAAAAAGTGCCTCCGTTCATCATCTTGAGTTTTCAGCTTTCCATCCTCCCTCATCTTCCTTGTGTTGGTAGCCATACATCAGGATAAGGACTTTTAGCTTGCGGTGTCAAAACACTCACAAGTATGTGCTCAATATGTGCGAAATATTGTCCAGAGTTACGTAGAATTTTGCTGCTATCTCTTATTATTTTTTTTACATTTTTTTTAACTATTACGGTCATCCAAAGCCTCCGGCATTGAATTTGTGCATGTTGTATATATGCAACCCCTATTTCTTATCATATTTTTTTATTTGAAAAAAAAAAAGTTACAATTATTCTCAATTGTACCTGCTTACTGCTAACTCTACTATATGCTATTTCTGTCTGTTGTTTATGGTGACGTTATAGTTATGTGATTTATGTGAGCAATCCACCAAGTCAAATTCCTTCTATGTTCAAACTTACTTGGCCAACAAACCTGACGGATTCAGACTCTGGCAAGGAATAACGACTTTGGAATGGACCTGTGAACCAGCATTGGAAGCAAATGAGTGAGGCAATGAAAATTAAGCAGATTAACCAATGTGCACCGTTATTCTCCAGTGTGCCTGCTTCTTCTATTGAGACAGAAAAAAAATGCTTCAATGGAGCCAAGTTGCAGTTATTTATTTTCACTCTGTTCCAGCAAACCTCAAACAAAGGCTGACAAATAGACACTATTATTGTTTAGAATTACAGAATATCCCCCTCCCTGTCTTGATGTAGTGGTCACTGGTGAGCCATCGGCACTGGTGAGCAATCGGCCTATCGTCAGTGACAGTTCAATACAGGTAAATACTGGCGTTAGTCCCATAGAGGCAACATTGCTTGTTTGAACAAATACTATTGCTGCTGGACCATATTTAGTCACTGAGGCTTGGGGTGCTTGCCTGTGCAAGGCTTTCAGACTAAAACAAAAAGCTGCTGAGATTCCATGCAGACCCCACTGTCCTTATATGGCACACACTGCAAACTCCCTGTTCAGTGTATCCCGGTCTTACTTAACCTCCTTCTCTGTCTGCGTGTCTGTCCATTTGTCTCTTTCCCTCCCTTTCTCTTCATCTCTTGTTCTTTCCCCCCACCCACTCCCTCCTCTCTTGTGTGCTGCCCACCTCTGCAGTCGTTGTGTCTCTGTTTCCTCCTATTTACGCTAGCCCACCTTCCACACGCCTCCTTGATGTTGACCAGAGAAAGCCCAGAGGTCCTCCATGTTGGTCTTGGGTTTGTCATAGGGATTCACGCACATGCTGGCGCACACTGTGCCTTTCTGGCAGAGAGCAGGCCCAGGCCATCAAGTGAGAGCTTGATTTATTTGACCAAATAGAATGGTGTCCTTATATAGGAAGCTCCATTGGAAATGAAGTTGGGAGCAAGAAGGATGCACTGGAGGGGGAGGGGGGAGGGAGGATATTGGAATGTGTTTTAACCAATGATAGAGTGCATGTATGGCATGTCCTCATACACACAGAGATACATACTAAGATACACACTCCTCAAATTGTTTGTAGCAAGGGAGTCTCTCTGCAGCATCAACAGTAAGGGGGGGGGGATTCCTCTACTGGAGACAGATCATTTGCCATATGAGGAGTGGGACAGGGTTGCATAATCTATAAATACAATGAACCATTGGGCCTGTAGTAGTGGTATACCCCCCCACCCCACCCTGAAGGAGGTGGGGCTGTACCACCATTTGTGTAGTTTTGAATCATTTTGGCACATAATTTAAGTCCTCACACCATCCGTTCAGATTCAAACCATGATATCGTTTTGGATTAGAGACTTTCAATAAAGCAAGCTTGTTGCTCATAGTTCTTATTGAGGATATGCAAAGAAGAAGTTATCAATTTGTAAGGAAATTGTTTTGGAATTTTTTTTATATATATGAAATGCTTACACTCGTGAATTATTGGATCTTGCATACCAGTTTTTCCACATGGAATTGTACCTTCTTACGAGGGACTGAATGGAATTTTGTATTTTGTGCCATTTTCTGCTATAACATTTCAAAAACTCATCGTTGGTCAAACAACTATTTAGAATCGAATAACACAAAACCAAATATTTGATGTGAATCTCCTCTCAGTCACACATAAATAAACACTATTCAAGTCCAACAACCCCACTTATTTACCACAGGGAGAAGGGAATGTACAAATACACAAAGAAAGAGAGTATTTGCCCTAAATGCTGTGATGTATATGGCCAAGGGGAGACATTTGTCATTAAAGAGCCAAGTGAACGGTTTATCCCCTATCTAAATAACAGGTCATGTCTCAGTGATGGGGGGGGGGGCACATAAAACAATCACCTTTTAAAGTGATTGTTTTTGATTTAATCATGTGGAAAGAAGGGAAAAGGGTAATTGATTAACTCTTATCAATGTATCCCAGCATGCCACTGAAAGAGTAATTAGCTAACCCAACAATAGTCATTTAGACCTTAAGGCACACGTCTCCTCGCTCATCTCTGGATCCCGCGATAAGTGAGGAGTCCCTCCCCATCGTGGAATGAATTTAAATATCGTCGATAATAAATGTATGCGTACTAACGGGCTCAGTAGAATTGTTCTTGGAGGCTTTTTTAAAAATTATTATTATTTTGTCAATTTGTCTAACGGTGGTGGTGGTGGCATCCCCGAGATACATCCTCCCCCGTTGCTAAATGGAAAGCTTGCAAGTCGATCCAGTGCGCATGTCCCCTGCATCCTGCACCCCCCACCCCCCACCCCCACCCCTCAGTTTAACTGACGCGACCCGGGCATTTTAATGGGCCAGTTTGGACGGTCCGCTTTTGGAGTATAACCTCGCCAATACCGGACGCTCCAAACCCTAACTTATCAAATCCAAAAATTCCCCGGATCAACTTTCTCCAACTCATAAAGTATGTAAGTATTTACAGCTATACGAACACATCGTCAAGTCATATTTCCGTTTCGTTTGTGGAGATGCACCTTGTCGGTGCGCATCCCTGCCGGACTTTTAAGCTTCACTCCGTACTTGGAGAGGAGGCGTTAAAGATGTGAGCAAATGTTTATTCAGACTGTAAGGGATATACTATGCATGTTTTCTATGCCTGTTTGAAAGAATATCAGCTAGTTGTACACCTTTCACGTTATAGCGCTCAGGTGCAGGGTTTTGAACATTTTGCCTATCGTTAAGATATTGCCAAGTGTTCATCTGGGGGTTAGCCCTGTGGGTTAGCTATCGAGTAGGTAATCTATCTGTGAAGGTGAGCGTTGGGTTAAGGTTAGGGTTAGTCAGAGGTTGAGGTTAAGTCAGGTTAACGTAGGTTATGTTAGATTTAGCTAAGTTCAGTGGGTTGAGGGAACAGGCACGCTCCCGTTCCTCCTTAACCGACTGAATTTTGCGAAACTTGGGTGGAAAAAAAAATGCCGTGTACGTGAGTGTCCACGAATGTCCATCGATTTCCCATCACCACGTCACCGTTTACGTGCCTAAATATCTCACAGAGCCCCTCTTTTATCGCTTTTAACGCCGATGTTAATGTGAAGAAAGACGCCGAGTCTCTGTTACGTACCGGCCCTGCTGACTCAATGGGAAGTCCGGTCTCGGCGTCCGATTGAAGCAATAGAATCGACGCTAACCATGAGTTTCCCTGTTCTCCAAATATGGTTGAGTACTACAGCTGTCCTGCTGAGCATGTTGGTGTGCGCTGGGTGCTGCAGACGCACTCCTGTAGCTATTTAAACTAAAGCATGGGAAACCAAATGACACTGACACCGATGAACACTGCGTTAAAGGGGCCACTGGAATCTTTGACAGGCTGATTTGTAAGCAGTACAGCAGCAATATGAAACAATCAGCACTGTGGGAGGATGTAGTTTCTTTCTGATTCTCTCCCTCTACGGCGTGTTTGTCAATCAATGCACAATCATGACTGACATGCCTTTGTCAGTCGATGTAGAGATCTCAGAGAGGACAACTTGCATTCCTTCAAGCTACAATTCTGAAGAATAGCATGCAGCAGATTTACACTACAATATATGAATATACATATCATGCAGCTTTTGCACTTGCACATTACTGTAAGTTGGGATTTTTCGTGGGAGAAATGATTGGGCCCATATATTCTCCAGAGAAGCCAAAAGCAGAAGAATACAGCAGGTAGTGATAAGTTTGAGGAGGAAGCAAAGCTTTTGTTGGTAACAAGCAGATGTGGCCAAGCAAAATCTTTACCCTTACCAACAGATAGCTACTACACCAATCACTAAAACTCAGGTTTCAACCTTGTTTCCTAGTGATGAAGGCGGTGACAGACCAGCATTTCATTTTGAGTGGTCACACACTTATGCAATTACCACTATCACCAGTAAGTCAAATGAAAGCAACACTCTTCACAACTGTAGCTTGTAGAATACTGCTGCCCATCATTTGCTTCTCACATCTTTACAACAGCTCCCACAAAAACTCTGTTCTCCCACAGAATTTATTTATCAGAGGAGTCTGTGCCCCAGTTTACCAAGATGTCAAATAACAAACCAAGAGTGATGACTGCAGTATTAAGGTCTGGTGACTCAGGTGATGGCTGCATTTATGAGAGGGGCTACATGTCTTGTAAACAGACAGGTCCTGCAATTAGCTTGACTGTAATTAAATGAACTAATGTAATTATGCACTTGTTTGCACATTCATTACCTCATAATTTTTAGACCATAGCTTTTGGACATTTAGTATGCAAATCCAAAATATCATTCTGTATCTCCTACAAAAGGTCAGTCCGTCTGTACTGTCTATACATATTTTGATTGTCCTTCGTTTTTAATGCACCATTGGCTTGCATTATTCTTCTCAGTCCTGATGCAAGTATTTGGGTATTGTTTTATTTCTTAAACAAGCATTTATTAAACCCACAGTGATGTTATGCTCCTCTACCATGATGGCTAACATTGTATTTAGCAGTTCAATGAACAGGTTTGCTAGGCCACAGCGTGTTGCCATCTTAACATAAGATTAAAATGATTTGTACAGTGTCCTATGTACATATACTGAGAGAAGTTTGACTTTTAAGTTAAACATAATAATGCCCTTAACATGAAATAATAGGATATGGAGAAATTCCATGTATGCTCATTACGCTGCTTTTGATCATCTCCTACTTAAGGGTTAACGTTGAACAAAGGAATGAAAGCATTTTAATGTCCTGGTAAATGGAGGCTTGGTTTCCTATCATCTGGCCTTTTTTGCTGACAACATATCTCTCCCCTGAACTCCCCCTGCCAAAATGTGTTCCTTTTCCAGGCCTAACTTAATCCATAGATTGCTCTAAGCACGAACGTGATGCTGATTTGCCGCATTGTCCAACTAATTTGTGATTTGAATTGGTGCTGAGCAATGTGGAAAACATTATCATGATAATCACAGGGAATTTTACACACTATCAGTGTACGTATATACCACCGTATCTGCTTACATATCCAAAACTATCCGGTTTAAGAATCCAAACAAGGTTCATCACCTTGAACTGTTTGGTAATGTTAAGTATAGTATCAGATTAAAACTAGTTTTTAAGTAATACTCACTCAGATATTACCACATCGTTTTAGGGAGAAGTTTTAGGTACCAGATCATTATCATTAACTTTGGCCATAAAGTTGTATATCATGATATGATATGACAGAATCTGAATTTCTTGTTGATACAATAGCACTAAGAGACAATGAAAAAATAATATTGAACTATTCCTAATTTGAATCCCCTTATTAATAGTATCACTATTGGTGATTCACCCATTTTGCAATCTAAAAATGGTGCAATAAGATAACGTGACGCCATGGATCTATGGAAAACATTATTGTGGGGATGCAAAATGTGACAACACAGGGGCCAGCCAATCAGAAATTGGTATGACCGAGGTTTGCGTATAGCATTTGACTTGACCAGTATGACTGAGGTTTGCATATAGCATTTGAGTTGACCCTTGCCTTTGATAGTATTCAGTGGTCTAAAATGCCTGTAGGTTGACACACGAGTTTATCTAATAGCTGACTCTCATGTAAGTTGCTTTGGCTATAAATGCATGTTAAATGAGAAGATTTAAAGTGTAAAAATGAACAGGGCACTGTCATAACACTTTACCCGACCTTTAGCCTACACCTTTCTCCTCTTGCTCCCCCTCTTTTGCATCTGTTGACAGTCTTCCGAGGGCTGTAATTACCTCTGCCCATCTTTATCTGTATCAGACTCTGACCCTTTCAACTCCTGTCTTCAGAATGTACACCAGCTGTATGTGGGTGTGAAGTTTAACAAAAGCATTAAAGGGCATGTAGCGTGTGAGAGTAGAGTGTGAAGTTGGTATTAAGGTTGAGCTGAGGTAACTATTTAAAGGGAATGAGGACAGTGACCTGACTGGCTGTACATGCTTTTGCATGGGGGAGTGTCAGGAAAAATCTCATTACCTTATCATCAGGAAATGATCTTCAAACATCAGCTGGGTTCCCTCCTCTTATTGAGAAATATGCTCATTTTACTGGTTTAGTCCATTGATGTTCGGATCTTTTACTTTTAACAAATCAAAAGTCTCTCTCACCCCCCCCCCCAATGACTTAAATGGATATTTATGTTATGTATCAGGAGTTTCTGGGTGGTTTATTTTGGCTGGTCCCAGGGGGCACATTGACAACCTTTCCCAGGAGGAGCAGTAGCTTTTTTGCATAGTTCCCACTCTGAAGTTGTATGCCAGCTTGACTGCATACAATGTCAAACTGGTGAGGTATTGGGTGCTGGCTTGGATTGGATAATTGTCTGGGGTCCAGCAGCCTTTCCTTGGTCCACTTCAAAGTTCAAGGCCTTTTCTAAACTTTGAGGGATGGTTATATCGTTCATGGCATGCTTGTTAGACTCTGCATCTTGAGGTGTTACTTTTATGGTTGATTACGTCATATTAGAAAATGAGCATACATTTTCAATATTCATTACCTAGACCTTAATCCCTAAGCCCCTTTGAGCAATGTTTCCATGCTCAATAGAAAATAGAAAGACATTCCTCTTTTGGATTTCATTTTTTTACAATTCTACAATTGTTATGCATAAAGTATGGAAGTCAATGATCCACATAATGTCAGAAGCTGTCCCTGTGTAGGCTGTTCAGCACTCCCCACCACAGGCTCCATTTGCCTTCAGTCATTGGTAACAGTCAATAGTGACTGTATAACTGAGAGATGAAGACAACAAGGGGCCCATATGAAGCATGAGCATTAAAGCAGCAGGCCTCTTTCAGCCTCCCTGCCTCCCTGTTATCATTTTGAAGTAAATGGCGAGGCAAGCTAGAGACATACTATTCCCTATATGGGCTTTGTTTGGGAGCACACTTGCCTTGCTGTTTAGGTCCGTCGAAAAGAGTCCTGCTCAAGAGAAGGGGTCCATATATGGTCATCCCAGCACGGGACTGAAGCCCCGTAGCACAGAGAAAGAGCTGGGTGGGAGAGAGAGAGAGAGAAAAAGAGATGGACTGAAAAACATAGATGTTAGTTGAGCAATTACATCATGATGGAGGATGAGAGCTGCTCATGAGCAGTGATTATTTAACGATGTTTTAGGTGAAGTTGTTCGTTGATTGACTGGTCTTCACTATTGGATGAGTAAAAAACATCCTTTCCCAGACTACTTTTTTCTATCTAAATTGGGAAACGAAATTGTTTGTGTCTCTCTCTCCCCTGTGGCGTGTGTGAAAGTGTAGCACCAAGACAAGGTTCTCTGAGAAACACTATTGTGGAACTCCTTGATGGATGAGAAACATTTAACTCTTGCAGTTACCACCACTGGCAGGGGACAACTTTATTGATGTGTCAACTACACAAACATACTCACCACTTACCCTTGTGTTTGATCAATCCTGTGTGCAGTTTTTAATTGCTGAACTTAAACCATGCTCTGCTTACCCAAGAAAAGAACTTCAGAAGATGAGCAACCTTTTATTGCTCCTATGATTGAACCAGCCCTGCTTGTTGTTGTTTTGAGTTTCAGTTAAATGTGTCAGTTGGAGGTCACGTCGCAAATATGTGGTACCATCTAAATGTCACTTCAGTTCCCTGCACTTTAAGATGCAAGCCCTTTAAAAATTAAATACCATTCTTTTTGCCTTTCTTATAAATGTTCCTGATTCCTTCATTTATTCTTATTGTCCTCACATCCTTCCTTTTTTCCTTCCTCTCTGCCTCCGTTTCTTCCATTCCTTGCTTCCTCAATCCGTTGGTGTTTTTTCTTTTCCCATATGTCATTGTTCATTAACGCATTTGCTCTTTTCTGACCTCCCATTCATTTGCCCTCATGTACAGTTGGCCCACCGCCCTAACCCAAGATGTCTAAGAAGGCCCCAACTGAAGATGAGAAATTCTTGTACGTCGACAAGGACTTCATCAATAGCCCCGTGGCACAGGCCGACTGGGCAGCCAAGAAGCTGGTGTGGGTCCCATCAGAGAGGCATGGCTTTGAGGCAGCCAGTATCAAAGAGGAGCATGGCGATGAGGTGCTTGTGGAGCTTAATGACAATGCCAAGAAGATGACAGTCAACAAGGATGACATCCAGAAGATGAATCCACCCAAGTTCAGCAAGGTGGAGGACATGGCTGAGCTCACCTGCCTGAATGAGGCTTCTGTGCTGCACAATCTCCGTGAGAGATACTTCTCTGGGCTCATCTATGTAAGTGTACCACACAGACACAGAAACAAAAACGTTATATGTAAGAAACAAAAGCATTATATGCAATCACAGTAAGACACTTTGGTAGACATACACATTATCATGTGTAGACATGTTCTAAGAAACCTATGTCATATCCATTTTCTCTATTTGATTCTGCTCACGTGATCAGTTCTGATTTCTCTTTCTGCTTGATATGACATTAGTTCCTGTACATTGTTTCCCCTTGTGGTTTCTTCTGTCAGACATACTCTGGCCTGTTCTGTGTGGTGATAAATCCATATAAAATGCTGCCCATCTACTCAGAGAAGATCATCGATATGTACAAAGGGAAGAAAAGACATGAAGTCCCTCCTCATATCTACTCCATTACTGACAACGCTTACAGAAACATGATGCAAGGTAAGACTCGTGCAGAGTTCATAGTCCCATGGTGTACAGTGTCTGACTGTCTCTGCTTCCCTTGATGGAGGAGAAACATCCAAGACAATATATTTTCAACCACAGCCCAGTTTCCCTTAAAGATTTATATTTCTTTTTAAGGTACTGGCAACGTCACTTTTAGTGTCACAAATACCTCTAACTTTTCTCTGTGGAGAAGAGAAAAAGCTCAAAGTGTTCGCAAGGAAGGTAACAGACATGTAGATAAACTGTAAAAAATAGTTGGAATAGCTCGGTGAGTTATTTTATGACAGTAAGACTACCCTTTAGTAGAAGAGTGTTAAACTGTTGAAATTTTAGCCTACAAAGGCAGCAAATTCAAGCCTATTTCAAGTGATTTGTGTCACGCTGAACTGTTCTCTGACAGCCTTTGGTACTTGTTATGGGTGAACTGTGGCAGTAGCAGTCAAATGTCTTCCTTTTTGTCCATGTGAGGATGTGACAGCTGGCTGGCTTGCAGCTCTGTCTAGTTGTGCATGTTAATACAAGGGGGTGATAAGGACCACAAAATGGCCCAAACCTGTCAGTTGTTGAAATGCAGAGCTAAGTGTGCATTATTGTGTGCATGCAATACCAAAACTCTTTGTGGCTGTGACAGTATGCTCTCATTCCAGACGAGATGGTTTGTACCAGGCCTATTAGTAAACCATTTTCTTGTGGAGGTGACGAAAGTGCCGTGCTTACAGTAAATTGCTCTTGGCCAACCCAACTGCAGTAGACCTCACTGTGTCTGCTGCTTTCCCATAGAAGTTGTGTCTTATCATTTCAGGGATCATGGCCACTTGATCTCATGTCGGCCAGAGGGTTTCGTGTTATTCTCTCAAAGGAGTTGACATCTGGACTGAGATTGGTGGTAGACAGTTAGACGTTTCCTGTTTCAGTACCACTCCCCACCTCCATATCGTCTCTCGGTCTCTCGGTCTATCTATCTATCTATCTATCTATCTCTCTCTCTCTCTCTCTCTCTCTCTCTCTCTCTCTCTCTCTCTCTCTCTCTCTCTCTCTCTCTCTCTCTCTCTCTCTCTCTCTCTCTCTCTCTCTCTCTCTCTCTCTCAACACGGATACAGGAAAAAAAAGTTTTAGTACATTGCAGTACAGGCCTGTTTCGTGCGTCGCACACTCATCAGCTGCTAATGATGAGTGCGCAACGCACAAAACAGGACTGTACTGCAATGTATTAAAACTTTTTTTTCCTGTATCTGTGTTGATATTCCACTCCTCATTAGTTGAGCACTTGTAACACCATTGACGGTTTCGGAGGAAAAAAAACCGCTATATATTTGTTAAATTTATCTATTTATTTATTTATTTTTGCTCTGTGTAAATACTAGATTCAACCAGTCTACGTTTTTGCTCTATACTGTGAACTTGTGGACGGGTTCATCTCTTCTGCACATTTCTCTTTGGAGCTTAGGTTAAAGCAACTTAGAGGACAAACAAATTGAATGTCTAAGTAAACTCAGTGCAGTGTTTTTTACCCCCTTTGTTTTTCTGAGGATCCATAAACACTAAAACGTTCTTATAAACTTAAATGGGTGGTGCTAGCTTGTATTTTAGCTTTTCCCAGAGGTCTCATGTCAGTGTCCAGTCTCATTACCTGGGATGTACTGTAGGTCTGTCAACAAAATATAGGTCTTTATCTAACCACACAAGCATAAGTATGCTGTTGCAGTTGGCCAACTCTAACCCTGACACATCAAGTGAGTGTCTTTATGCGAATAGTGTAAATCAAGCATTTACACCATGTAGTATTAGTTATGGTGAAAAAGTATCACCATAACATCCTTTTGGCCTACTTCTGGTGCAGTCTATTCCATTTTGCATCACTGAGTAACTTAAAAAATACGACTTTGCATGTGCATTGAAAGTGACATAACTATTCACTCCTCAATGTAATTCAAAGTGCTGCGTGAAGATGTGAGAAGATTATTTTGTCTTTGTTCGTTTACCAAGCAAAGGGCAAATTTACCTCTACCTTTTTACGAGTTTTCCAAAGAGTTTCTGTAGGTTAGCACTACACACAGCCCTACACTGTACAGGAGCTGTATATTGCAGGTGAAAGGAAACAATGACATCATTATGCTTTTCACTCCTCACCTCTTTTCAGTTTCATCTCAAGAGATATTTGTGTAATTATCAAGTGCTTTGAACGATGTTTAACGGATCACAAAGACTTGTTTAAGAGAAACTCAACAGACAAGTACTGTCTATGCTGGACATTATTTTGAGTAAGTTGTCTGCATCTTTTTCACTCTACTCATCATAAATGGTCTAAACAATTCAACTATGCTCAAGTTTTTTTTAGAATTATGGTTAGATAGAATCCTATCCAAATAAGGAGGAATATTTTTAAGCTCTGTTTCTTTGGTGTTTGTTTTCATGGAGCAAAGTTGTATTTTACGACCGTCTTTTCACAGAAGATTTTCATATATTTATTTCTCTGAAATTGTGGAGGCGTTCTCTGATGGTGGTAGCAGAAGACCTATTCAGGATCACAGCTTTGTCTGCGGTGGGAATGACTCTGCTTTGACTTGAGCTGAAATTATATCCGACAAGAATCCAGTCAGCCTGGCCGCTCCTGACGCTGCGCTCACACCAAGTGCGTTATGAGCAACAAACGCAGCCGACAGTCATTGATTTTCAGTGAGAGCCGGTGATAAGCAGCAGATGACCCCGTGGCAGCAGCAGTGAGCGGTGCAGATGTGAAGTTGAGCTGAGGTTAGCTTTATGCAAATTAGCAATGATGCACTGAAACAACAGACAATTGCAGAAAAGGAATACTACCCCCTGTAACATCTCTAATACAAAGTTAATTGGTGATTGGGCACAACTAAACTTAATGGTGACATTGTTTCACTATATCTTTTGTAATTGTCAAGTTTTGCTTAGTTCACCATAACTTATGTCCATCCAGCCATTATCCAAGCTGCTTATCAGAATTCCAGTCGCAGGATGCTGGAGCCTATCCCAGCAGTCATTGGATGGCAGGTGGGGAGACATCCTGGACAGGCTGCCAGTCCATCAGAGGGCACAACACATTCACACCTACGGACAATTTAGTAAGGCCGATTCACCTGATCTACATGTCTTTGGACTGTGGGAGGAAACCAGAGCACCCAGAGGAAACCAACGCAGACACAGGGAGAACATGCAAACTCCACACAGAGGACAACCTGGGATGACCCCCAAGGTTGGACAACCCCGGGGTTCGAACTCAGGACCTTTGTGCTGTGAGGCGACCACGCTAACCACTGCGCCACCATGCCGTCACCATAACTTATGTAATAATTGTATATATTGTGCAGTTTCACCATAACTTGAGTAATTGCTAACTGCCTCATTGAGCAATTATTGTAAATCTGTTATTGCATGTCTACTCTGCATCTATTTTTCTCCTGTCTATCCTGAAAGAGTGATCCCTCTTTTGCTCTTCCTAAGGTTTCTCCAATTTTTTTCTTCCTGACAAGATTTTTCTTCATCTGAATAGAGGGTGTAAGGATAGAGGGGCTTGTATAATGTACAGAATGTGATTGTAATTGTAAAGCCCTCTGGGGCTAAATGTGATTTAAGGGTATACAAAAAGAATTTGATTTGACTAGATGGCTGAGTCACAGGTTGAACAAGTTCCGGCGACGACTGCTAGAGGGCTGGCAGCAAATAGTTAGCCTCCAGAGCGCCCCCTGGCACTCGTGATGCTTTTGATGGGAGAGCAGGATAAGGAGATTTATCACCTGATTAGAAAAAGCAACTGCTTCATCAAAGGAACCGCATATCCAAATCATGGTTTTGCTGAAGTCAAACAATAGATTCAAAAATAATGAAGTATGCTGCATTCAGTAGGGTGTTTTTTATGTTTGGTAGTCTGTTTATGTTTTAATGTTTCATATTTTCATGTTTTAACCAAGTCTTTCAATGTCAGCCTTTAACATATGCTATTATGTAATGAGTTGTTTTTCTCAGATTTTAGATATGGCCATGTTTGCATACAGGAAACGATTATGTTTAGACCCACAGCAATGATGTGTAAATAGTGTCAGCAAGAAGGAGAAAGATTGGTAGTCATTTGTGAGGGTGTTTAGAGTACACTTGAAGGGAGAAAATAAAAACGTTGTGCAGCTTCAAGAGTACACTGGCTGTTTTCTGTGGGAGAACCCATTCAACTTGCTGGTAGATTCCCTTGTTTGGTAGAACATCATTTGAATGAGGACTAAAACGTTGAAAAAACGTTTGCAACATCGTCAGAACCGTGGAGTCTTCCATTTGTAGGAACCATTTGGTCATATTGCAATAAATTTTTACATTCACAATGGCTAAGCGGTAACACAGCCCAATGTATGCACTTTGGTGGATGTTTCTACCCACATTGCATAATGATAAATCATGAATTTGTACATTTTTGGCACGTGACCCCTGTTGGAATCAAACCCTGAACCTCTGCAGTGCTAGTGGCATGATCTTCAGATCTTGAGCTACGCATAACCAACAAATCTTAATGTGTGTGTGCATAAAAATACTAAGTAAAGCAGACCAGTTATCTGCATTATGCTTGGATATATTCTGAGACAAGATTTGTAACATTTCTCTCCATGGATAAGTGCTGCCCTACAGAAATCTGTAAACTCCTAAGTGAAGCGCTCGGTTGACTGTGCTTACTCAATCTCTCTGTAGGTCTTCTAGCAAAGTGAACGGAAGATAATTCTTGTTTTAGAGGTCTTAACCTGTATTAAGAACTCTGAGTCCTCCTTTCCAAGTGAGTTTCTTTGGATGTGGAAAAGCAATGGCTAGACTTATAGTACTAAGAGCCCCTTTTGTACCTCTATTTAAAAAAAAAAGTTTTTAAGTGTGTGTGTGTGTGGGGGAATTGTTGAGAAGATGGGCTTTCCCACAATGTACTGAAATATCAATGCATGGTAATAAAGTAGAGGTTCTGCATATCTTAAGCAAATCCAGATAAAAGATTAAAGTCGTATGGACTGACAAGCTCCACTCCATTCACGACATTATCTATGCTCGTGATGGGTCTCTGACGTCTTGGACTATACTGTGAATGGCTCTCTCCACACTCCCCACCCCACCAGGGTAAAATCACATTCTCCAGAATTAGCTTTTGTCTTTGATGTTGAGGAGATAAGAAATGCGAAGTTTCCACACGATCCAAGATTGCTGACCCCGCTTAGGTTTAGCGGGGGTCAGTAGATTATGCAGTTTCTGTGCACCCTCGAGTGCGTGTTTATGCCATAAAGGTGGATGGGGTCTTCATAATGTGATGCAGTCAAATATTGAGCTTCACCTGACTGGATAGGGTCTTGTAAAATGGATTTAGAGAGAATGTTAAACTGAAGGCTTGACGGAAACATATGAGAGAATGTTATGCCCCCCTCCTCCATTTGTGCTGATCCTAATACCTCCCCCCCCCCCATTCCTCTCATTGAGTTTTAGTCTCTGGTGTGAGGGTGAGGTTGGTGTCAGGGACATGTTTCTTGCAGCCGTGGATGCGTCTTTCCCTTTCTCGCTCTCTTGCTCTGTCTGTCTGTGTGTCTCTTGCTCTCACTATGTGTGTGTGTGTGTGTGTGTGTGTGTGTGTGTGTGTGTGTGTGTGTATGTGTATGTGTATGTGTGTGTGTGTGTGTGTGTGTGTCTTTCTTTCTCGCGCTCTGTCTGTAACTCATCTGCCTTAATTAGGAAGTGGAGAGAAGCAACAGACAACATTTTGTGTGTATATGTTAGGAATGGAACCAATAGAATGACAAGAGAACCCAGCCAAGTCCTGTCCAAACAGAGAAATGGCATCCATGCTGGTTTACCT
Source organism: Lampris incognitus (assembly GCF_029633865.1). Lineage (NCBI taxonomy): Eukaryota > Metazoa > Chordata > Actinopteri > Lampriformes > Lampridae > Lampris > Lampris incognitus. The sequence goes on from NC_079215.1 coordinate 28,780,890, forward strand.
TTAAGGGCAGGCCTTGTGCTGGAGTCCTGTGGGCCCTGCACAAACAAGACCTGACAGCCATTGGGAAGCACTGAATACCACTGAAGAGCTTAGGTGTGCATGAGGCTGGTGATAATGATGATGATGACGATGATGATTAGAACCTAAATCAGGCATGTTGTAGCTTGCCCTCATCTTCTCTCTCTCTCTCTCTCTCTCTCTCTCTCTCTCTCTCTCTCTCTCTCTCTCTCTCTCTCTCTCTCTCTCTCTCTCTCTCTCTCTCTCTCTGTGTTTGATGGTATAACTATGTGGTCATGTTATTTTGCTGAGCTCCAGAGTACTTTATGATGTAACAAAAAGGAATAAAAATGAATAACTGATCTAATAAAAATGAAATGCTCTCTCTGTTGTCAGTGCAACCTGGACTCAATCTGGTATCAGAGGTGTATAGTTACAAAAAAGCCTTAAATGGGTCCAGAGTTTTCTCTAAGGAATATCAACTTCTATTTCTGGCTAATTGTATTATGAGTCATTGTTCGGCTCACTGGAGTTGAATTTGTAGTTAAAGTCAAAGTGTTTGTGAAAACTGCACTTATCCTTACTCACAGGGAACCCTCTGAACTCGCAATGGATTTTTTTTTTGTGAATTTAGTGTTGAATTTTTTGGTGACAGACAAAAATAAACTGCACGTCATTTGGGAATGTGTGTATATAGGTAGCAACTACTGCACTTCATGCTTTAAATGTGCAATAGCACATGTTGGTATGCATTAAACCTTGACGCTCTAATCCTTTCTAGTATCTGTTAATATTATGATTTAACTGCATAAACCATGTTTCTTTTGTTTCCACAGACCGAGAGGACCAGTCCATTCTCTGCACGTAAGTGAAAATCTATATATTGCCTTCAAATGCAACTTTGTTTTTTGTTTACTTTTTTTTTTTTTTTAGACATTAATGTGAACAGAATAATGCTTATGTAAACGCAGTTGAACAAATGAGACATCTCTCTGGTAGTGCTTTCAGCTGGCCTCCACTAGCCAACAAGTATTATGGAATCATTTGGGATTTATGGGCATTATTATTGGAGGACTTTGTGGCAGCCACGCTCTTTAAATGTAGTGATGTGTGCAAAGTTTAGCATTTTACAATGTAAAAGCAGGATGTTATACAGTATTTCAGTGGAGCCGAAGTGGCTGTGCGCTCATCTGCAATGGGAATGCTCCCATGGGGCGTTGGAATTAGCCCTCATTCTCCTTCACAGACCCACAGACAGGAAGTATGCCCCGAGTCCTGATGAGAGAACCAGATAAGTTCTCCAAATGTTTGGGCCCAATTTTGTTGTTTGCTTGTTTTAAACAGTTTATTACATATTTGGAGTTGGGGGGGTTGGGGGGCATCCAATGAGAAACTGGGCTCCTTTGTGTGACAATAAGAGCCTGAACATTGGACTAGCCTGAAATATACAGTATATTTGATTAATGGACATTTATAAGCCAGTTACTTATTTCCCCCTCATGTAATGGCGACTTCTGAGACAGTGGACAAATATGCTGATTCAAATAAGGTGTAATTTCTCATTGATTTTTTTGGTTATCTTCGTGTACAGTCCATCGGCTTATTCTCTTCTTGTACAGTTGAAATTGATATGTGTTGTGAGCTGAGCACCAGTATCCAGTGTTGGACTGCATTCTCTACCTTACATTCTGTGGTTAGAATCAGCAAGTTCTGATGCACCAAATAAAACTAATAAAGATTTGTGTGTTCTTACCAGGTATGTAACAGTCTTAAGAGAGGATACAATACCAAGGGTGCACCAATTACTCTACTATCATTTACAGTGTATAATGCAATCAATTGTAATACAGTCAGCTAACACAGCGTTTCCCAACCCAGTCTTTAAGGACCCCCCCCCCCCCCCGTCCTGTAAATTTTCTTTGGAACCATGAATAGATCGTTCTGCTTGTAGTTACTCAATGGATCACATTACAGCACTTTGTATATCTGGCATAATTAAGCACAAGTTGATTGAGTTACTACAGGCAGGCCTATTTATGCAGGGTTACAAGGAAAATCTGCGGCATGCTTGTGGGTTCTTGAAGACTGGTTTGGGAAATGCTGAGCTAATGAGCAAACAGATTACGACTGAGGAATAAAAGTATTTCCAAGTATAATTTTGATAACCATGGCTTTTAGTATGGCTTTATTGCCCCTATTTTCTCAGAGACTGGGGAAATGGGAGGAAGGACTCCTCCTTAGTGATCTCCTCAAGGCTCCCTTTACTCTAAACTGACTGATGCCAGGATGCTGCCCATTCTTTGATCACATCAGACCATTTCCTCAAAAACCAACGCTTCCGTATTACAGGGAATTTTCTGGGAAGTTTGATTGTATTGTTTCCTCGTTGTTTATCGGTAATTAATGGCAGTAGTGATTTATGTTTAAGCAAAATTTTGGACATGCTTTAGTTGTCGTAAGGCTGTCAGTGGCCACTCTACTGTTTTAAAAATACCTGTTCTTCAGTCATCAAACTTCTGTGACATGATAGAATGAAAGAACAACCTTTGTCTGTCTGGCACATTGGGCAGACTAGTAGTGACTCAAAGTAACTTAAAAGACATGGGTTTAAACTACAGCTGGTGCTACGCACTCCTTTGGAGCCATATATGGGAGAAATGCCTCTGGTGCAGCACATGGAATGGCATGTATGACATTCTTTGGCTGTGTGCGTGCATGTGTGTGCATTGTTTTGTATTGTCAAAACATTTGACTGTAAGTTTGTGTGTATTGGGGGGGGGGTCTTAAAAAAAGATGACATTTGCTTTACAAACATTCCTTAATATTCCCTATATTTAGTCATTACCAGTCACTGTAACAGACTTCCAGCTGCAGTGCCATGTGGAGTATTGACTGTGTGGGATAGTGGCCACAATGTCTGTCTTATAACCGTGTTGACTGTGTTTGTTGTTGTTATTTTAATGATAGTATTGTGAAGTTTGTAGCATTACATCATCCCAACATAACATTTATATTTGCAATTTATGTGTATCATATCCTTCCTGTGAGAGTCTTCTTAATGATGTGTTCTGAAGTAGGAGAAAGACAGATAAAGGAAACGTTTTATTTGTTCGGCCTCCATAGTTTGTATGTGACACATTACATCAGAGGAATATCATAAAGATTTCTTCCTCGAAATTTTCAACATGACACAAAGAATGTGCCATGGGAAATAGCTGGAAGCGAAATAAATGTACAAGAACTTGACATTACAGTTTAACAGGGTCACCAGTTTCCTTTGGTTGAAATTAATTGTGTGTACATGGCAGTAAAACTGGCTTGACGGAATTACCATGTTAACTATAAAGTGGCAGGATGTTGCTGAAGAATGCTGTTCCGTTGCCCACACTGGCTCTGTTGAGGTTTTAAAGGCATCTGGTGTATTAGCAGTAGAACACTCTTTACTATGTTGACTGGAGGCTGGGGGTTTTCCCCTGGACCCTGAGATATAGAGAGATGAGCAAGTCCTTTGGGAGACCAGGGGGTGAGTGTTTGTGCTGCTCGGTGTTTGCAGAGATCTGCTAGTGTCGTAGTAAGTAGTCATATTATTTGAAGTCTTAGAATGAAAGTAATACCTCTATTATTTTAGTCTGTCTGAAAAACTGTTGCGATTACAACCTAGCTTAGACTTGTACTAGCGCCACTTTTTATGCAACTAAAGTACAATTGGATGCTAATGGTTGTTGCTGTTAAGAATTGGACATCATGTACTTTTTGTCTCCATATTAAGTAGTTTCCATACTGGTTTAAAGCCCTTCAAAGGTAAAAGGCCAAATACAATGACGATTTTAACAAAGCCCTGTAGTTGGAAACAACTGTTTAAACTCCAAAGATTATTGGGGATGATTTGCTGCGATAAATCATTGTGTATAGATCATTTACAGAGGGACTTTACAGGCAGCCCTATCAGAGTTTACTCGGTGTTAGTAAAATATACTATGAGAATGTGATGTTTCATATCCATTCGAGCACTGAGCAGAAGAGAGTGAGTAATTCATTTCCTGTGAGAGCTGCCAAGCCCCAAGACAGAGCCATGGTGGATCCCACATATTTGTTGCCTTTTATGGACCTGTATGTGTGAGCATGCGTGCATGCATGTGTGTGTTTGTAATCTGATGTGTAGCTGATCAGTCTGGGATTGTTTCAACACTATCAGTTGAAGCATCCTCAGTTTCTGATAAAAAGTGTTCATCGCTTTGAAAAGGTGAAAGTACTTAACTGACCACTAAGATAGCGAATTTTTGTAATATTTAAAAAAAATGTTTGCTTTTTTGGGGGGGTGCATGAAACTGATAACCTTGTCATTTAACTGTCTCAGTTTGCTTTTATTACAGTAATGCCACATTGTTTAGCTCATCATAGGTAGACAAATTCATTTTTTGAGCCATAGAAAGTTCTGTAACTAAGTTGTCGTGAAGTTTTGTTAAAATACTCTTGACAGATTAAAAATTAACCCTAAAGGTCATTTTTTTAGTTGCGCAAGTGTAATTAAGATGACCTTAAGTCTCCATTTTGATACGGAGTTATTGGTGAGGTCTATGTGGTCGAGGGCGTATGTGAGCAGTGAGAGGAGATGTGTTTTGTGTAATGTGACGGTGCGGTTTTCTGTTTTGCCCAATTCAGTTAAACTGAATTATTGAACTGTAAATAGTCAACCTTTCAGTCGGGTTTTCCTCTTGTTTGGTCTCTTTCATTCTTACTCTTGCATCTATCAAGATGCAGTTTCAGCCTGCTGTTTAATCTCTCTTTCTCTCTCTCACTTTTGTTGTCTCTTCATCTTTATCCCCAGTGGGGAGTCTGGTGCCGGGAAGACAGAGAATACCAAGAAGGTCATCCAGTATCTGGCTGTGGTGGCCTCTTCACACAAAGGCAAGAAGGACACCAGTGCTGTAAGTATGCATGTCAAGTTGGCTATTGTGTGTCAAAAGTTGGTATGTGTAATTCAGTTTCCTCACTCTTATGGGAGAGTTGACCCATGTTAAGGAAACTGCCCCATTTAATATTGTACCGCAATTTCCTCCAAATAGCAACAAGCAGGATCACAGTTGGCTTACGTGAGTAAAAGGGGAATGCCTGGAGTGTGTTTTTGTGTTTGTGTGTTCCTTCATCAGGCTAAAAGAGTGCATGCAAGATACTCTCACTGAGTAACGAAATACTCCCATTTTCCCCTCTTACATCAAGGGTCTTCACCTGTAAGATCCCCTGTCTTATTGTTCATGAACTCAAAGTACACATACACATTTTTATCAAGCTTTTTACCATGAAAAGGGCACAAGAGTGCTCTCTTTAATGATTTCGACTGCACGTTAGTCGTAATACAGACTTGCAGTCACCTTTTCAATCTATAAAATGTTTAACCAGGGAAGTCAATAAGTGCCTACCCTTATTCTTGTCGAACTGACAAGTGTGGATTTTCTTTTGTTTTTTAACCCATCTCCAAGGGAACACCCTTTCACTGCCACTGGAGTAAGATTTGATTCCTTAAGATTTAATTTCCTAAGATTTGATTTCCTGTGGCAGTGAAAGGGTCCATCACTTATCAATGAGCACAGTGTGAGCATGCCCGTCTCTGCCATGCCCTCTGAGGGTAGGGTGACTGTCCGTCTTCTTACCTAGAGTTTAGTGGACCTTGTTATTTGCACAGTGTGGAGTTTCTGAGTTTCCCCACCCATGTAGTGTGACCTTTTCAACTTTCCACCACCCTAACCAGGTCACCCCTAACTATGCCCAGTCTCTCTGTCAGCCCTGATTAAACAAATAAGCCACAAAAAAAAGAACAGTCTTGTTTTTGAATTGCACTTGAAGAGGGATCATACCTAATGAGTACAACTGTATCGTGACTCCTGTCTGCAGCTTATGGTTTGGCGTGTTGGTTTGGAGATGTTTTAAATGCCCGGAAAAACTTAAGTTACAGGTCAAAGTGATGTTTGTCTTTGCCAATGACCTGCTCACCCTTGTGACTGTTACTCGGAGGGTGGACAGAGTGTCTGCTTCCTTCTGAGGACGTTAAAATGTTTATGTGACCTGGACTGAATGAGAGAAGAACTAGAAGTTGTGGATAACATTCTCTTTTTCGCTTTTCCTGCTCTTTCTCTCTCCTTTTTCTTCGGTGCTTATATTCCTGCTATTATGTCTTTGTACTAGGGGTACATGATATATCAGTCAGATTATTGGTATCTGCCAATAATTGCTTAAAAGGTGCTATCAGTGTCGGGACAGCAAAATTATGCCTGATATGTTGCATATGATGCATATGATGATGCATTAATTATGTGCCACGGTGATGTTGGCATTGATAGAAAGATAGGTCTGCAGTGTGGGCTATGGCAGTTTTGATGTGACAATTACTAGCCTATTTTGAATTAATAAAGTTAATATCTAACTGTGTATTTCTAAAATCTTTCTGTGATTTCTGAAGGGAGCAGATTTCCTCCATTTGAGGCAACAGTGTGATAGTCAGGGTTTTACAGGGAAGCTTTCAAGGCTTTGTCCTGTTGGAGAACAAATGCAAGAGGAAAGACGTTTGAAAATGTTATGCCAAAATAAATGTCACATATTTTCTCCATAGTGCTCATACTCTGTGAATGCAGACGTGGAAACAGTGAAGCATTTAGTAATAACTCAAGACACAGGTATTAATAAAGCCGGTTTTTTTTAGATGTCTGCATCTGCTCCAAGCATCACAGGTACCATGGAAGTTATCAGTTATTCGATATCACCAAAGAATTCAGTATCGTGTATCCTTACTTTAAACCTTTTCACTTTACCCCCTGTCCTCTCTTTCTGTCTGGCTGAGTATTTGAACGCTGTGTTGAAGAGTAATGCTATCTGTCACCTGTCCCTTCCTTGCCATTTTCCTGTGCTCTTCTCTTTTTTTCTGTCTTTCCCTCAGTGACTGAAGCAAACGGGACCCTCTTCTTTCCTATGCATTGTGTCTGGTTAGCCGGTCTGTAACTATCCTCTTTTTCTAACTTATCAAATTAAGAACTGAAGTTTGTTTTTTGTTTTTGTTTTCTTTATCAAATCATGTAATGATTTTACAGTTTGATAGTTTTTTTTTCCTTGTTTGTTTTTGTTTGAATCGGCAATCAGGGAAGGGAAAGTGATAGCAGGTATTTTCAACTTAAAATCAATTCTGAAAAAAAAAAGCATTTGACTGACGTGATGTTATCAAACCTGGGCAGTCGTCATCTTATACCTCTGGTGTTTCATATTAAATGATAAAAATCTGCCAGACTCATGGTTGTTTTTTGCTCATTTCACGGGTTATAAACCTGTTGGGAGTGCATCCAAGAGCGAGTGTATTTAAGGGGGAGGGTACTGCACCTGACCCTGATGCTAGGCTCCTTTGATCAGCTGGATTAGCTCAACGCTGAGTGAAGGGATGTCTGGCTCAGTTACCAGCCTTCACCTTGCTCCACCCACAGACCCACTGACTGTGCAGTCATGCTGGAAACAACACATCACTCAAAATGTTCTTAAAGTGACAACATACTGTATCCAAAGGGTTTTCTGTAATACATCAGAGATTCTGGGGCATTTCATCATTTGGGGGGAACATTTGACTTGAAATTTAATCTTGCTCCTTTGCTTCAGTGTGAGCATCAGCTACTGTACTTGTCCTCCTTTTAACAATCTCAGCCAGACTGTCTCAGCCAGAGAAAAATTGATGGTGGAATTGATCACCTGCTTAGTTCACATGTCTACAAGTTATGTAATATGCTGCAGGATCTGAGGAAATTGGTGGACGAGTTTTGTAGTGATATAATATGCCGTCTTATAGCATGTCATGGGACATAGAGGATGATTTGGAGGGATTCTTAATAATTGCAAATGAGCTAAAAATGTTAGAGAGGCAACTTGTTTTGTTGATAGGATGGATGTTTTCGCTAATTTTACTTTTACAGTTTTTACTTTTTCTCACAAATCACCATAGGTAGTGTTACTCAAGTTGAGCCCTACCCCAACCTGCGCCATCTCATCCCTACCCAGCATACCTCAGTAAATTACCACTTTGTGTAATATACTGCTGTATACCCCTCTTCTCACTAGGGAGAGCTGGAGAAACAGCTCCTGCAAGCAAACCCTATTCTGGAGGCCTTCGGAAATGCGAAGACCATCAAAAATGACAACTCCTCTCGATTTGTGAGTTTTCTATTACTAAAGTGCATACGCTGGATATTTTACTACATCTATTTGTGCAATTCAAAGAGTTTTAATTTCTAGACCATTTAACACTAAACACTCAATATCTTGTTTTAAAGTTTATATTTTTTTGATTGTTGTGTCAGTCATAAACCTGGATCTGTTAACTTCTCCCCACTCCCTCCTACAGGGTAAGTTCATTCGCATCAACTTTGATGTGACAGGCTATATCGTTGGAGCTAACATTGAGACCTGTATCCTGACATGATGCAATAGTCCATATATTATTAGTTGTCCAGATTTGGCTCTCACTCTGAGAGAACAACTTGGATTGGGATTTGATTGATTAACACAAACTATAGTTTGCCAACGTTGACCATACGCACATTTCTATAAGAATCATCACAGTTTTTCTGCTATAAACAGTTTAGTTGATGGTATGTGGGACCATGACGTTAGATTTGAGTAATGCCAATGAACCGTGAGTCTCCCATGCTTTCCTTTTAATTGATATCATTATATAATAGCTTGTCTGTGCTGGAGCTATAACTGTAGGCTTGAAGTTGTCATATTTCTCAGATATAGGCAAAATGTCTTTGTGTGTGGCCTTCGAAGAGCCAACAAATGGAATTATTAAAGAAAAAAAATCTTTTACATTATTCTTTTACTCCAAACCCAGCCTGATGGTGATTCAATTCATAAGATGAGCCATTAAATATGTAATTATAAAGTTGCATTGTCTGTCAACACTCACAACTTTCCATTGATTTTGAGTTGCCATCAAGCTTGTCATAGACAATGGGATGCAATGAGAAGTACCTTACAGGTAATGTAGGTGGCATAGAAGATAAACATTGTTCCCTGGTTATTTTTTTCTATCCTGATCCTCATGTGTTTTGGACAGGGATTTTAATTGCCACTCCATTTGAGCATGAAGAATTTTAACCTTAACAGGTCTTGCTATCAGATCTTTTGGAGAAGTCTCGTTGTATCAGACAGGCCAAGACAGAGAGAGCCTTTCACATCTTCTACTATATGATCGCTGGTGCCAAGGACAAGTTGCGCGGTGAGCTGAATATACATCTATAATTTTGCCTATGGTGGACATGTACATTTTAGGGAAGCATTATTGTATTCAAGCCTTTGCTTTTAGTTGGCGTTCTTATTTAAAAAAACAAAAACAAAACAACAACAGCGCAAGGAAGAACACACTGATACATAGTCAACTGTTTACTGGAGCCCCAAATAGAAGTTCTCTACTGCTCATTTCTGTATTTTATATTTTCAGAGGAACTTCTGCTAGAGGCCTTTACGGGCTACCGTTTTCTGAGTGCGGGCCATGTTCAGATCACTGGCCAACAAGACGATGAGATGTTTGAGGAGACCATGGAGGCCATGAACATCATGGGCATCACCGAGGAAGATAGGACTGGTACTATTGATAGCTCTGATCTCACTTCAGCTGGGTTGAGTCTGATTTGGCAAGGCTGGGCACAGCTGGGCAAAAACACTGTCAGGACCACTCTGACACTAGAATAGTCTAGCCTAGCCAATTTTACTCTATTTCCTGCCTAATCTGGCTTCATACAGTCTGGTGTGTGGCATTAGTAAAACACATAAATATTTGATAATGAATGTTTATCGTTGGCAAAATACAAGTCAAGTATTTCCTATGTGGGTATTCCTGTGTGACTAACTCTCATGCCCTATTGCTTTTTTCTTGGTTCCAGGTATCCTGAAGGTGTGCTCCACAGTAATGCAGCTGGGAAACATTGAGTTCAAGAAAGAAAGAAACCAGGAGCAGGCCACAATGCCAGACAACACTGGTTAGACACCTTCAGACTATAAATACTGCACATCAGGTTTTCCGACTCAAGTGCTAACCTATTACAAGTAAAAGAATGGTCAGCAAAGAATGGAATATTTCAAATAATTGAACAGCTATAGACATAGTGTATGTTTCCACAAACATGCCCCTTTCTCTATCCAGCTGCCCAGAAAGTGTGCCACCTGCAAGGTATCAATGTGACAGACTTTACCCGTGCCATCCTCACCCCCCGAATCAAAGTTGGCAGAGAAGTGGTACAGAAGGCTCAGACTAAAGAGCAGGTACTAGAATGGGCACACTAAGTATTCAAAGGCACATACTGTTCAAAACAGCTTGAGTAGAAAAAAAATGTATGGATAAATGCTAAACGCTCATTTCACCTAGCTAATTATATGATTACTGTGGATGTATATGACACACTCTTTGTATGTGTGTCTATTAGGCTGACTTTGCTGTTGAGGCCTTGGCGAAGGCCATGTTTGAACGTCTTTTCCGCTGGCTCCTGGGTCGGGTCAACAAAGCTCTGGATAAGACCAAACGCCAGGGAGCTTCTTTCCTTGGAATCCTAGACATTGCTGGCTTTGAGATATTTGAGGTAGGAAGATGTCTTGATGCATGCTTAATAATCCAGGTAAGAAAATCAAAGAAGGTTGAATGAGTGATGAAACGTATCTGTCAACAAATGTTGTATCCAGATGAACTGATTCAACCTTCTTTGAGATAGGAAGATAGTTATCTCAGATGAGTCATACAACTGCCTCTGTTTGTATTCTTATGCCACTCTTTCATAACTCTCCTTTCAGGAGTTAAACAATGTTATACATGAGCCATGTGGGCCCAAACTGAAACTTAAGCATATCATGCAATATTTCAGTGTGATTGTGCAAAATGTACTGTAAGTTAATATGTATCATGTTTTTCCTTAGAATTGTATATATCTTGTAACATATATTAGATCTAAACTATCCCCTTGGCGTTCTTTCCTTTTGTCTTCCACTTTGGCAGGACAACTCTTTTGAGCAGCTGTGCATCAACTACACCAATGAGAAGCTGCAGCAGCTCTTCAACCACACCATGTTCATCCTGGAGCAGGAGGAGTACCAGAGGGAGGGCATTGAGTGGAACTTCATCGACTTTGGCCTGGACCTGCAGCCCTGCATTGAGCTCATTGAGAGACCAGTGAGTTGGAGCCCATTAAAGCCACAGTTTATTCAGTGTGCATCATGCAACTGTATCAGTGAGTCTGCAAGCTGCATTGTTTTGTTTTGCCCCCTTCTAAGATAGTGTTGATAGTACTGCATGTGCAGTATTATTTTCGATGTGAAGTATTATGCTAGAGATCTGCATTCAGAAGGTCACTGTCAATGATGACTACATATTCTGTGCAGAACAATCCACCTGGTATCCTAGCTCTCCTGGATGAGGAGTGCTGGTTCCCCAAAGCCACAGATATCTCCTTCGTCGAGAAGCTTATGAACACACAGGGCAACCATATGAAATTTTCTAAGCCTAAACAGCTGAAAGACAAGACAGAGTTCTCCGTGCTTCACTATGCAGGGAAGGTGAGTATGATCTGTTGCCCTAATGAATGTGAGAGCCTTCTCATACCAGATAGAGTTGTAATCTGAGGAGTGAGGTTGAAACAAAACCCATGGATCTCTAAAGTGTTATTCATGAAGTGGTTTAAGTAGAAATATGTTGCTGCAATGTGATGTTTTGGTTGTAGGTGGACTACAATGCCACAGCCTGGTTAACAAAGAACATGGACCCTCTGAATGACAATGTCACAGCACTGCTAAACAACTCCTCCAGCCAGTTTGTGCAGGACCTCTGGAAAGATGGTGAGCTCGAGTGACTTAGAGAATCTTGCATTAGTACAGTTGTTTTTTTATCAGTCAGTTGTATGTAGATAGAAGAAAAATATCATTATGAATCAATGCATGTATATGAAAATCACTATAAATGTATATGAATGGTTTCGGTTATGCAGTAGTTTTGGCTTATGGAATTTATCTGCTCCTTATCTTGTGACAGATAAATAGAATGAAAAGAATGATCAATTCATTTATACTAAGATTCAAGGTTTTAATACCTATGAAATGAAAATTCTTTAGCAACAATCTATCTTAACATAATTAGTACCTTGAAAGAGGATTATTGTCATGTCCCATTAAGTAATCATTACATTGGAATAGATCTTAAATTTTTCAAATGATGGCTATATTACATTGGAATGTAATTGAGCGACTTGAACAATGAAAAAAAGCCCACATTTGTTTTGTTCAGACCTTTCATCTTGAAATACCATGTTGACCTGATCATTAATGCAATGATTATTCTGTTATGTGACACAGCGGACAGAGTGGTGGGCCTTGAGACCATAGCCAAGATGTCAGACAGCTCCATGCCTAGCGGCTCCAAGACCAAAAAGGGAATGTTCCGAACTGTGGGCCAGCTCTACAAGGAGTCTCTGGCCAAACTCATGACGACGCTTCACAACACTCAGCCAAACTTTGTCAGATGCATCATTCCTAATCACGAGAAGAGGGTGAGAAATGTGCACTGCTGCTGCCACTGCTCCTAGTGCCTTTGAATAAACAAAATGTCTCACTGAACTCTTTTTAGGAGTAATTCAAACTAATCCAGTCTGAATGTCATTGGTCCTTGTCAGCAAAAATTCCTTTTGAAAAGGAGTTGGCTGTGTGGTGTAGGGAGGAAGCTATGTCTTCCCCAAAGTATTAAAAAAAAAGGCTTAATGAAATGTGATAAAGAATGAGCTTTTTGTTGGAGGACATTTTTGGTTAGTATTGCAATGAAATGTTTTGTGTTGATACAGGGCAATATCAAACCTATCACTGTCATTCTGGCATCTATATATATATATATATATATATATATATATATATATATATATATATATATATATATATATAGATGCCAGAATGACAGTGGTAGTGATAGTGATATATATGACAGTGATATATATATATATAGCGTTTTTTTCCGAAACCGTCAATGGTGTTATAAGTGCTCAACTTATGAGGAGCGGAATATCAATATCAATATGCCCCCGGAATATCAACACAGATGCAGAAAAAAGGCATTAAAACTTTTTTTCCAGTATCTGTGTTGATATATATATATATATATATATGTGTGTGTGTGTGTGTGTGTGTGTGTGTGTGTGTATGTATGTATGTATATGTATATATATATGTATAAAATCCAGTGAGTCAAGTAAATCCTTTATGAGACAGTATAAGCCTGTTTCATGCCATAAGCAATCATCAGCTTATTATTTTGCTCCTTATTTGTTGAGCACTTCCCTACCGTTGAGTGTTCCTTTCAATATTAAAAGTTTTCTCTTTTAACAAAGCTACTATATGTATATGTATATATATATATATATATATATAGTATATAACTTTGTTAAAAGAAACACTCAATGGTAGGGAAAGTGCTCAACAAATGAGCAAAATAATCATATGTGCGTGTGTGCGTGCACGTGTGCATGTGTGTGCGTATGTATGTATGTATGTATGTATGTATGTATGTATGTATGTATGTATGTATGTATGTATTTCTGAAGACAATACTTCCTTCCAAGACAATGTCTACAAATAACAGCTCTCTAATAAAGGGATTATTTTTATTTGTTTTGTACACAACATAATTAAACTGAAATTATTTTTTTCCCCAGGCAGGGAAGCTGGATGCCAATTTGGTCCTGGAGCAGCTGAGATGTAACGGTGTGTTGGAAGGGATCCGAATCTGCCGACAAGGATTCCCCAACCGAATAGTTTTCCAAGAGTTTCGTCAGCGGTGAGTTGGACCTGACATGATTGATTTGTCTATCATTTGCAAGTACAAGCATGAAATAAAGGATGAAATTCAAACTCAAAATTGATGTAAATGTATTTTTCACTCTAGTGAGCAAATCTACAAAACAATTTTTCTGTCTCATTCCTAAATTCACAGTTATGAGATCCTGGCTGCTAGTGCTATTCCCAAAGGTTTCATGGATGGCAAACAAGCCTGCTGCCTCATGGTAAACTAAAATGTTCCAAAAACAAAATGGCACTCAGTGCAGTCAAAGATTTTTTTCTTCACATGCAGATTCTTGTACCCCAGATGCATCACAAACACGTTCTCTTGTTGATTCCCTGTTTGTGTAGATCAAGCATCTGGACCTGGACCCCAACCTGTATAGAATTGGACAAAGTAAGATCTTCTTTCGCACCGGAGTGCTGGCCCAGCTGGAGGAAGAGAGGGATCTGAAGATCACTGTGGTTATCATTGCCTTCCAGTCCCAGGCCAGAGGCTTTCTAGCCAGAAAGTACGCACACTTATTTTGCCCTCAAACTGGATGCACAGATACTGACTGATGCTGATACTG